>NC_083340.1:65919177-66081677 GCF_019175385.1 Lycium barbarum
TCTTTTGATTCTGATGTTGTGTGAGGGCCCACGACCTACGGTTGGAAAGCTCTTTCAATTATCTACAACTTTTATTCTTGGGGTTTCTCCAAATTCCAAACTTATATTAGCGTTTTGGCCCCTCCAAGTTAGGTCATCCGAAAACGTATCTTTAAATCATCCTTTTGGAGGGCTTATGCCCATATTTGGCTTAAGGGTCCTTCTTAAGATTTTCTCAACTTTCCATGTACTACTCGTATCACTTTTCATATGTCCTTTACAAAATCCCGATATGTGGGCCCCACCTTAACTTATGGTTACGAGGGCTATCATCGAGTAATCGTGTTAACTGATTTACTCCATACACTCTCCAAATGTCATATATATATTCTTATGCTCAGATATTATAATCTTCATCCCTCATCCTTGTATAACTCTGCTCTCCCCTGAGCTCATACTAAGCCGTCCACAGTCTAGATAACGCGAAATTTTCCAACGTGTAACATCCTTCCCCCTTAGAAACATTCGTCCTCGAATGTTAAGTTCTTAGGGATTTCTAGGAAAATTTTGCTAGAGTTTCCCCTGTAATTGTACCACTGTTATCCTGTCACAACAACCCAAAACATATAATTGTACTGAGGGCTCTGTTTGCATATCCTTTGGGGGCTGAAATAGATGCGGGTACCTAGACTTCATTTCTTAACTCTTTTATTGTCTTCAGTCATCTTCTTTCACTTCTGTGTCTTCATGTACATGGTCGGAAATTAACTAGCACCTCGCTCTCATTTTGTCTCCATTATTGTAGTCTTGACTTATCGTGCCATAACTATTTATCGACCCGTAAGTATTTCTCTTTTTCTCGTTCCTTGTTTCCTTGTTAGTGGGCAATTACCTTGCTCATATGCGGCACACTCTTTGCGTTTATCTCTTCGGTACCATCTCGGGCTATCATTTTTATACCTGTTGATCTTAGACATACACTGCATTGACTCCCTGCAGTTCATTAGTTCGGCTCCCTGTTCTTTTACATCTTGTCACTATCCCTCTTAATCTTACATTCTAAATACTTATCCAATCATGACTTTGTCGCTAATGAGCATAATGGTTATGTTCCTTTCCAAGGCCAGTTATATCAATATCCAAAATACGTATATATGTAATGTTTCTTCGCCATTTATTATCCTTTGTAGTGCAGTTACACTTATGGCAATCTTATAATCCGAGCTCAACCTAAATCCCTGGGCTCCTGCCACAACTTTTTCTTTAGCTTTCTGCTCCCAAATCTCGTGATTCAACCTAGAAGCATAGGATTACGACAATTATTACTCCATTACGACCCTCTTACAACATGTATATCTAGCTTTGATTTCTTTGTACCAGCGATCACTTTGTTAGTCGTCATTCCTTGTTGACTTTCTGATGTGGCTTTTTACAATTATAGTTGGGCATAGCTTCACGTTGACGTTTCATGTAATTCCATAGCACATGCTCTCATGTTCAGTCTAATTGGCGATCCATGAATTTTTCTAATATCTGGTGAAATCTTTTATTTTCATTCGTAGCAGCAGCGTTCTTTCTTTCCTTCAAAGTTTTCCAAACTACCAATCGTTGTTCCTTTTATTATAATAATCATTGTCGTCCGAAGTGTCCTTTGGGTCTGTCATCCTCTCCATTATCCTTTGTGTACTTGGCTCGTAGAACACGTCGCTGCATACTTAGGTACTGCGCAATTTTTCTCGATGCGAGGGGTTCAAATCATGGTCTAGAAATATCGTAGCTCATGTCGGCATGAAGCATCCTCTTAAGGTGTCTTCCATATTTTCTCCCTATGTCTACCTCGTGGTACACTTATTGCCAATTCATTTCTACGTCTTTTCGTTACCTTCACGTTATACCAACACACAACGAACCCTGGCCCTGAGCTAATAAATCTCCTTTTGTGGAGCTTGAAACGTCATAGTTCCTTTCAATTCTAGTATGTTCTTCCCCCCTTATTAAGGAGATCCTTATACGCCAATAGCCTATAAGTATCCATCGTCTTCGATAATTATCTGCCGTCCTTCACGATCTTCTTAAGGTCGGGGTTCTGTCATCGTATGGTCTGACTTGTCTATCTTCTTGCTAGTTACAGTCTTGTATCCAATCGAAATACTTATAAGGGTTAGATCCAATTTTGATGCCTTCCTTTCCGTCTTTTCACAGCTCTGTCTTTTTATGAAGTCTTCGATTATACCTTACTCCTCGTCTTTCTTCCCGACTTTGCTCATAACATACCTAAAACTTCTTACCTTGAGTTCTTCTTCCATTTATGTCTATCAACGTTCCCTACTCTTCCATCCACTACCAGCCCTTTCACCCGTTTAGCGCACTTACTCGTAATTCTTCTTAACTACGTGTTTGTGTTGCAGCTATGCATCCAAATTTTTCAAGCGTCCTGCTACTTTTGCTCTTAGCACGGAATTCTTACAGTTTACTGTTACACCCTGTAAGAGTCCATGCTATTTTAATTAAGACAAGAAACAATGAGTTAAGAAAGTTCAAGGAAAGTTAATCGAGTTAGTAAGAATATCGTTATATATATATGGTTGCCTTAAGTATCCCGAGGTGACATCGTAACCTAAAGGATTTGAAATCGCGTTATGAGCGTATATGAGGTAATGTGAGTGACCTTTTAAAGTATTTGAGATTATTAGTAATGATATAGAAGATGGATAAAAGATATGAATATATTTTTGCAATTGGAGTTTCGTCGAAGCTTCGTAAGTTCTCTAGTTACGTTTAAGGTTATTGTGATTCTCCGGACCCTTCGAGATGTGTATGGATTGTTATGTATGTATATGAGTATGTATATGTATGTATAAGAGGTTACATGAGGGTCGGAAGAGGATTAGAAGTTAAACGAATCTAAACGAAATGAATCCGAACAACTTCAGAAAAATCTCGGACCAAATTTTTAGCCCATATTGTTGGAGGCATATCTCCTAGTATATGAGGAGTTTTAAGGTGTTTCAAAAGCCTAAAATTAATTTCATCGAGTCTAGTTTTCAACGCAACAAACCACTGGTCAAAATGATATTTGGATAAGGACATATGGACGATGCAATTTGGGCTGGCAGGGCAGCAAGTTTGGACCCGACCCAAACACTAATGTTTCGGCCCATGAGGCCCATTAACGTTAATATATATAGCAAATTTATTTTAGGGCTGATCATTTTCAGCTAAGATCCTCCAAAAACATTAGAGAGAGAGAGCTCCTAGGCTAAGGAAGCCATTTTGATCAAAATCCGAGCCCCGAATCCCTAAGCTCATGAAGAGAAAAGCGTTGTACGTTGCGTTGGTCTTGGGGAATGAAATTTTCGTGGTTGAGCTGCTGCTAAGGTATTTATAAGATTCCTTTTATGTTATTAAAGTGTTTATTTAGAGTTTTAACGAATTAGAACGGAGAAAACAGCATTATAAACTCGTTTGTTGTTTTGTTGAGATTTATGGATTAGGGGTTGTTTTAATTGAAATTGATTGACTGATTTGAATTAATATTTTGGTTGTTGTAATCACAGATTATGTGATGAGAATGAAGGAATTTAAAGGTTAGAGTTGGAGTTAAAATTGTTGTGGGTTGTTGTAAGGATTATAGAGATAATAATGTGGTTTAGTTGCATATGAATAGATGATGTGGTGTCGTGTGGCTGCTGTTGTATTTCCCTGAAATTTGCTGAAAAGATTGCATGAAATAAGGTATAAGAAGTGCATATGGGCTGCTTGGTGTATTGTAAGTGTTCGTTAGAATTTCGGGCATCGTTATGTTATAGTTGGGGGCTGTTTTGATATGTTGTTGTTCTTGTAAAAATAAAAGAATTGAAGATATGGTTGTGTCCATATGTTATTGTTGGTATTTCTGTGTCAACAGGAGAGCAATTGGAAATTCGGATAGGCGAATATATAGGGGAAATGCTGCCGAAATTTCTGTAGACAAGTACCAGTTAGAATTGGATTTCTAAGTATTTGTAGCTAATATTTGGTAATTTATAATATTATTGTAGATATTGGAGAGCCCGAGACTTGAGTCGGGATTTGGTTAGCGAGCGATTGAGGTATGTAACGCCTACCTTTCTTTCTTTTGGCATGACCTTTTTGGAATGAACAAATAACGTATAAGTATGCTCCTAAAGAAAATCCTATTCTTAGAGCCACTAGGATGGCTAACATCTTTGACTTCCATAAGCTATTTCATATGGCTAGATACATATTTTATGATGTTCAAAGATCCTATTTGTTATGTTCCGAATGTTGTTCGAAAGAAAGAAAAACGAGAAGACTAAGGCCTTTGAACAATATTTCGACATGAAAATATGGTCTTAAAGTCCCCATTTGATTTGATCCATAATGTTATCCGCAAGTTTCCTAGTATGATTATGTGATCCGTAATGATGTCCGAAAAACATTTGATATGGCTAAAGGTTTGGATACATATATTTTGATACATACATATGATCTTAAAGGCTCCATTTGATTTGCTCCATAGTAATGGTTGAAAGTTCCCCTAATATGAATGTCACTTGAAATTCCGAAAAGAGTTTCTGAAATGCTTTTAGAAAGTTCTGTACTTCAAAAGTTTGTAACTTTCGTATACTAACTCCGATTGACCCGAAACTAATTTCTGAGTCGTCGGATGCAGTAAATATATTTGTTCATCGAGTTTTGAAATTTATTTTATTTTTTTATTATGCATATGGTTTCCGCACTACTCTGCTCGTGCCTACTACTATGATATCGTTTGCCGGATCCCGGGCCGGTATTGTGATCGTGCGCACCATGTATATTCGGCAGTATGATGTGTTACGGTTCCCGAGTTCCTCGTCATAGGGCCGGGTACCGCTTATATACGGCGTTATAATGTGATATGGCATATGATATGTTTTGATGTTGTGATATGATATGATGATATGATATGTTCGGGGATTGTACGGAGATTTGAAACCTTCTGGAGTATGATGTGTTGTGGCGCCAGCGTCGGAGTGGCGACCACGTTCCTGAGCCTTATGCATGATTTTTATTTGCATTACTTATGTTTTTAAAACAGGTTTGATATAATGGTTCTGTAACCGCTTTCCATACTCTTTATTTCAGTTCTGATTTGGATTACTGTACCTCATGCTTTATATACTCAGTACATATTTCGTACTGACCCCCTTTCTTCGGGGGCTGCGTTTCATGCCTGCAGGTACAGACATTCCTTTTGGTGATCCTCCAGTATAGGATACATATTCTGCCACTTGGAGTACTCCTTTTGATCCGGAGCTCATATTTTGGTACATATCTTCTGTTATACACGTTCTGTATATGTATGGCTGTTTGGGTACGGCGGGGCCCTGTCCCGTCATATGTTTTTGTTATGTTTTGTAGAGGCCTGTAGTCATATGTGTGGGTCATGGGTCATGTTTGTTCGTTTCTGTTTATGATTTGTGCCTTAAGCGGTCCCGATTGCTGTTATGGCCAAAACGGCCCATATGTTTATATATGTTTGTAAATCTGGGCGATGTGTATTCCGCCAGCCTACCAGATTTGATATGATATTTCTGTATGGGAAACCGCTAAAGATAACATTTGTTCTTAGTATCTGTTTGAAATAAAGTATGTTAAGTCTGAATAAATCTTTGATATGTCGATTTGGTACGTAAGTCAGTTTGGGTGTCCAAATAGGACACTAGTCACGGCCCACGGGGCTGGGTCGTGACAAAAGTGGTATCAAAGCGGTTTGTTCCTCGGAATGTCTACAGGCCGTGTCTAGTAGAGTCTTGTTTATCGGTGTGTTGTGCACCACATCTATAAACAGGAGGCTACAGGACATTTAGGGTGTTACCTTTCTTTCGATCTTAGACCGTGCGATAGCGCCAAGCCATAGGAAATGAAATTCCTTTTTACTAACCCTTGATTTCAGCTGAAGAACGGTATCGACAGAAGAAAGTGGCTGATGATATTGAAAGCTACACTGTACACAGGTAAGCAACGGTGCGAAAGGGGCATGTTGGATAAGGTAAGAATATTGAGATATGATTGAAAAATAAGGTTGAAGAATGAAAGATAAGGTAGATAGGAAAGTAAACAGGAAAGTGTAACAGGTACAGTTTGAGTTGGACATGTGAGGTAAGTCTCGACATCTTTATACTTTTACTTGAAATTGTTAGCCCTGTGTGGCTATGATACGATATGATATATATACGTATATATGTTGGCCCTGTGAGGCATTGTTGGTATTTCCTGCGTGCAGGTTTTGGGATAGTAAGAAGTACGGAGGAATCTCTACCCAAAATTTCCCAGAAATATAAAAAGGAGAATAAGATATAAGTTCATAATATGTCTTGAAAGTCGATACCGACGGGGTAAATTTACTACGTTGGATTAAAGCTTAAGAGATATCCTCCATGTCATTCGTAAGAAGCATCATCCTTATTTGGGAAATTTTATTTCTAGAAAGCATATATGAGCAGCGAATTCGCAATTCATTTAAACGGACCAGAATACGTTCCAACCACATTTTGCTTTAGAAAAAGGCTAGGTTGAAGGGCAAAAATGTCCGGCGCTTAAGTTTCACCTTATTGGAAGAATACAGAGCGTATGACAAGCAGTTGGGAATTAAATGATTCGCTCACGACTCAAAAATAAATATGGAGGTAAACTATGTGAATCAAGCACTAAGAAGTTCTGTGGTGCTTGTCGGACTCTAGTTATCTTCTGCTGGTGGTTGGAGAATGCCTCATAGTAACATTTTATCAGTTCTCATCGACTAATTGGAGATGGAATTTGTAGAAGAAAAACTTAAACTTGTGGGCTGTCTAGGATCGTATATTTCATGTGTTGTTGGTGAAATACTAAAGATGATCTAGGAAAAGGTGGGAACTCATAACAGAACATTTTATTGAGGTATCGAGTGAACCCATAAGCAGGGATAAATTACGACGAGTTACAATTAAAAAGAGTAACAATATGATTGAGATAAAAGTATAGAAGAGGAAGAGTTATACCAAATCTTGAAGGTGTTGATAAGACAGCTTGTGAGATATCAAGGATAGGATTGATCAGAAAGGGCGAAGGGTCAAGTACACCTAGTCCGCAGAGTGTAATTAAAACATAGAAGAATCGTGAATAAGATTAAGAAGTATTACGTCATATGATGGATTACGAACAGGATGTACTATGAACACCATAAGGATTGCTATAGAAATGAGTAAAGCCTAGCAAGGAAGAAACTAAAGGAGATGGTGTAACTAGTGTGAAATGGTAAATCGGATGTAGAACGAATAAGGAAGAACTTACAAGGTCGTACAGGGAAAGTTCAGAATAAAAGTCAAGTGGTAACAAAAGTGAAAGTGCGCACACGAAGAGAAGGGGGTTAATAGAAGGAGGAAGATAAGAAGAAAGTGAGTGGGATTACAGTGTAGCAATGTGTTATGGCGTGTATAGCTGAGAAAATGAGTTATATAAGCGACAAAATTATGAAAGACCGAACCAAAGGAAGATGAGCAACAAGACAGAACAAATACCAGAAATGACTGGTGTGATAAAAATAAAAAGAGATAAACAGAATATGATTTGAAAATGAGGAAGGGCTTATGTAGAAGTTGTGTTTTCTGAAAGATACGGGAATAGCATGAGATTCCTCGTGCACAAAATAAAAGATTGACGTAGACTGGAGAAATGAAAGTAATAATAAAGGAAGTACCCAAGACAGACGTAATTAATTGAGTATGAGTATAGAATAAAAGGGAAACATATAGTTATGGAGTTAAAGATGTAGTGCGACGAAACGATGATAAGACAAGACCACTATTAAGACAAATTCGACATGATTTCGAGTAAGTTAGAAGTTAGCATTTGATATACAACAAGAGAGAAAGACTATGAGGCATAAAAGAGTACTGCGCATATGCGACTTCACCTCGGGAATGGTGAAATCTTTAAAGGACAAGGATTGTGGGTTTGCGAAACAACTGATGTATTGTGAATTTATTAGAAGAAAGAGACGATATTCGTTGGGATAAAGATAGTGTTATAAGAAAGTCTGGGACATTTATCATTAGAATATAAGTGCTACCTAATGGAAAATTTGAAACGACTATAAGCACTAGCTAATTACTGATCGGAATAAATAGAACGTGGCCTCGGGTAAATTGCTACATTAATTACAATACTTGAGTACCAACCATCAGATAAGATTTTGTACTATATAATCGAGAATTCTCATCGCCTCGTGGTTTTGTTAAGGTCTCGTACGAAGATAATCAAGTTATAGATTATAAATAAAAGACATGGATATGGTATAACTACAACCCCAAAAAGGGGGGAAGCGGGTGAAAGTAAAGTAATTATAAATGGAAACAATTGACACGGCAACACGTTTAATGTGAATTCTCAAACTTTAAGTGAGATCCCTTGCAGAAACAAGTTAGTGAGATTTGAAGGCCAGCAATAAGCAAATAGAAGTCAAGATGGTATGGAATACAGTGATGAGAATTATTGGTAAAGGTCTTGGATAATATGAAAACAGAGAGTGAATGCTTGAAAAAAAAGGAAGAATACGACAAGAGAATGGTAACGAGTAACTTAAAAGATATTATAAAGGATAGCAAGGCTATACCGGATTAGAGGTTAAGATATTGACAACGGAGTTATTGGCTAATGATATTGTGACATATAAGTAGCAAAGGAGAAAGGATAGGAAATCTCTCCTATAGCAAGTTATGAGAAAACCAAATGGTGAATAGAGGAAGGGAAAGGAGTATGGCGAAATAGACAGCAAGTGAGTGATAGTACAATAAGATATGTAAAACAGGATGAACCAGGAAAAGGAAGGACTATGACTATGATTAGATACCCTTTATACAAATTGTACAAGAATAGTTATGCCACCTACAAATACTTGTATGCTTAGGATAAGACCAAGTAAGTACTTGATAAAAAGGGTAATAATTCAGTAACAACAGTGCGGTTGCAATATTTTGGATACGTCAAAGAAAGGTGTAAGGTGGTTTAAGGCAAAACTACAGAGACATCATTAGTACGAAGAGCAAAAGCCATAATTGGGCCCCGATACTATTGAAAGGTATGAAGAAAGAATGTAAGGTAAAGCATAAAGACTAGTGAGACGACGCTAAGATATTTTCTGGGCTGATTTGAGTGCCTACACATACTCGTGTAAAGCTTGCAATAAGATGCATGATAGGAGAACTAAGAGCAAATCTGAGTAAAGGGGCGATAGAAGAGTTGAGTCAAAAATAGAGAAATGACACGAGATAATATGCTTAAAGTGTTATAAGTGGGATTAAGGGAAATTGCGAAATGGTTTAAGTGAGATGGTCAGAACGAGCTAGTTACTACAAGACAGTGAATTTAAAGAGAACGAGCAAGAAGAACTCGACTTAAGCTTCAAGTATAGATGGATATGGTAAGTTGCAGTCGATTACGGAGGTAGCTAAATCGTGTCTACTATATTTGGAAGATCAATATTAACAGATGTCAGGTGGAGAATGGCATTAGGCTAAGTAAAGAAAGGCACAACATGATAGATGAGTTCAAGTTACAAGTGATTCGTTATAAGATCAACAGAAGCAGTATACTTATGTAGGACTAATTTGACAATCGGGGCCGAATGTTCCTAAGGGGGGAAGGATGTTACACCCCGTAAGAGTCCATGCTATTTTAATTAAGACAAGAAAGAATGAGTTAAGAAAGTTCAAGGAAAGTTAATCGAGTTAGTAAGAATATCGTTATATATATATGGTTGCCTCAAGTATCCCAAGGTGACATCGTAACCTAAAGGATTTGAAATCGCGTTATGAGCGTATATGAGGTAATGTGAGTGACCTTTTAAATTATTTGAGATTATTAGTAATGATATAGAAGATGGATAAAAGATATGAATATATTTTTGCGATTGGAGTTTCGTCGAAGCTTCGTAAGTTCTCTAGTTACGTTTAAGGTTATTGTGATTCTCCGGACCCTTCGAGATGTGTATTTATTGTTATGTATGTATATGAGTATGTATATGTATGTATAATAGGTTACATGAGGGTCGGAAGAGGATTGGAAGTTAAACGAATCTAAACGAAATGAATCCGAACAACTTCAGAAAAATCTCGGACCAGATTTTTAGCCCATATTGTTGGAGGCATATCTCCTAGTATATGAGGAGTTTTAAGGTGTTTCAATAGCCTAAAATTAATTTCATCGAGTCTAATGTCCAACGCAACAAACCGCTCGTCAAAATGATATTTGGATAAGGACATATGGACGATGCAATTTGGGCTGGCAGGACAGCAAGTTTGGACCCGACCCAAACACTAATGTTTCGTCCCATGAGGCCCATTAACGTTAATATATATATCAAATTCATTTGTGGGCTGATCATTTTCAGCTAAGATCCTCCAAAAACATTAGAGAGAGAGAGAGAGAGCTCCTAGGCTAAGGAAGCCATTTTGATCAAAATCCGAGCCCCGAATCCCGAAGCTCATGAAGAGAAAAGCGTTGTACGTTGCGTTGCCTTCAATTTGAGCTAAATATTGGTCTTGGGGAATGCAATTTTCGTGGTTGAGCTGCTGCTAAGGTATTTATAAGATTCCTTTTATGTTATTAAAGTGTTTATTTAGAGTTTTAACGAATTAGAACGGAGAAAACAGCATTATAAACTCGTTTGTTGTTTTGTTGACATTTATGGATTAGGGGCTGTTTTAATTGAAATTGATGGACTGATTTGAATTAATATTTTGGTTGTTGTAATCACAAATTATGTGATGAGAATGAAGGAATTTAAAGGTTAGAGTTGGAGTTAAAATTGTTGTGGGTTGTTGTAAGGATTATAGAGATAATAATGTGGTTTAGTTGCATATGAATAGATGATGTGGTGTCATGTGGCTGCTGTTGTATTTCCCTGAAATTTGCTGAAAAGATTTCATGAAATAAGGTATAAGAAGTGCATATGGGCTGCTTGGTGTATTGTAAGTGTTCGTTAGAATTTCGGGCATCGTTATGTTATAGTTGGGGGCTGTTTTGATATGTTGTTGTTCTTGTAGAAATAAAAGAATTGAAGATATGGTTGTGTCCATATGTTATTGTTGGTATTTCTGTGTCAACAGGAGGGCAATTGGAAATTCGGATAGGCGAATATATAGGGGAAATGCTGCCGAAATATTTGTAGACAAGTACCAGTTAGAATTGGATTTCTAAGTATTTGTAACTAATATTTGGTAATTGATAATATTACTGTAGATATTGGAGAGCCCGAGACTTGAGTCGGGATTTGGTTAGCGAGCGATTGAGGTATGTAACGCCTACCTTTCTTTCTTTTGGCATGACCTTTTTGGAATGAACAAATAACGTATAAGTATGCTCCTAAAGAAAATCCTATTCTTAGAGCCACTAGGATGGCTAACATATTTGACTTCCATAAGCTATTCCATATGGCTAGATACATATTTTATGATGTTCAAAGATCCTATTTATTATGTTCCGAATGTTGTTCGAAAGAAAGAAAAACGAGAAGACTAAGGCCTTTGATGAATATTTCGACATGAAAATATGGTCTTAAAGTCCCCATTTGATTTGATCCATAATGTTATCCGTAAGTTTCCTAGTATGATTATGTGATCCGTAATGATGTCTGAAGAACATTTGATATGGCTAAAGTTTTGGATACATATATTTTGATACATACATATGATCTTAAAGGCTCCATTTGATTTGCTCCATAGTAATGGTTGAAAGTTCCCCTAATATGAATGTCACTTGAAATTCCGAAAAGAGTTTCTGAAATGCTTTTAGAAAGTTCTGTACTTCAAAAGTTTGTAACTTTCGTATACTAACTCCGATTGACCCGAAACTGATTTCTGAGCCGTCGGATGCAGTAAATATATTTGTTCATCGAGTTTTGAAATTTATTTTATTTTTTTATTATGCATATGGTTTCCGCACTACTCTGCTCGTGCCTACTACTATGATATCGTTTGCCGGATCCCGGGCCGGTTTTGTGATCGTGCGCACCATGTATATTCGGCAGTATGATGTGTTACGGTTCCCGAGTTCCTCGTCATAGTGCCGGGTACCGCTTATATACGGCGTTATGATGTGATATGGCATATGATATGTTTTGATGTTGTGATATGATATGATGATATGATATGTTCGGGGATTGTACGGAGATTTGAAACCTTCTGGAGTATGATGTGTTGTGGCGCCAGCGTCGGAGTGGCGACCACGTTCCTGAGCCTTATGCATGATTTTTATTTGCATTACTTATGTTTTTAAAACAGGTTTGATATACTGGTTCTGTAACCGCTTTCCATACTCTTTATTTCAGTTCTGATTTGGATTACTGTACCTCATGCTTTACATACTCAGTACATATTTCGTACTGACCCCCTTTCTTCGGGGGCTGCGTTTCATGCCTGCAGGTACAGACATTCCTTTTGGTGATCCTCCAGTATAGGATACATATTCTGCCACTTGGAGTACTCCTTTTGATCCGGAGCTCATATTTTGGTACATATCTTCTGTTATACACGTTCTGTATATGTATGGCTGTTTGGGTACGGCGGGGCCCTGTCCCGTCATATGTTTTTGTTATGTTTTGAAGAGCCTGTAGTCATATGTGTGGGTCATGGGTCATGTTTGTTCGTTTCTGTTTATGATATGTGCCTTAAGCGGTCCCGATTGCTGTTATGGCCAAAACGGCCCATATGTTTGTAAATCTGGGCGATGTGTATTCCGCCAGCCTACCGGATTTGATATAGTATTTCTGTACGGGAAACCGCTAAAGATGACATTTGTTCTTAGTATCTGTTTGAAATAAAGTATGTTAAGTCTGAATAAATCTTTGATATGTCGATTTGGTACGTAAGTCAGTTTGGGTGTCCAAACACTAGTCACGGCCCACGGGGCTGGGTCGTGACAAAAGTGGTATCAAAGCGGTTTGTTCCTCGGAATGTCTACAGGCCGTGTCTAGTAGAGTCTTGTTTATCGGTGTGTTGTGCACCACATCTATAAACAGGAGGCTACAGGACATTTAGGGTGTTACCTTTCTTTCGATCTTAGACCGTGCGATAGAGCCCAGCCATAGGAAATGAAATTCCTTTTTACTAACCCTTGATTTCAGCTGAAGAACGGTATCGACAGAAGAAAGTGGCTGATGATATTGGAAGCTACACTATACACAGGTAAGCAACGGTGCGAAAGGGGCATGTTGGATAAGGTAAGAATATTGAGATATGATTGAAAAATAAGGTTGAAGAATGAAAGATAAGGTAGATAGGAAAGTAAACAGGAAAGTGTAACAGGTGCAGTTTGAGTTGGGCATGTGAGGTAAGTCTCGACATCTTTATACTTTTACTTGAAATTGTTAGCCCTGTGTGGCTATGATACAATATGATATATATATGTATATATGTTGGCCCTGTGAGGCATTGTTGGTATTTCCTGCGTGCAGGTTTTGGGATAGTAAGAAGTACAGAGGAATCTCTGCCCAAATTTTCCCAGAAATATAAAAAGGAGAATGAGATATAAGTTCATAATATGTCTTGAAAGTCGATACCGACGGGGTAAATTTACTACGTTGGATTAAAGCTTAAGAGATATCCTCCATGTCATTCGGAAGAAGCATCATCCTTATTTGGGAAATGTTATTTCGAGAAAGCATATATGAGCAGCGAATTCGCAATTCATTTAAACGGACCAGAATACGTTCCAACCACATTTTGCTTTAGAAAAAGGCTAGGTTGAAGGGCAAAAATGTCCGGCGATTAACTTTCACCGTATTGGAAGAATACAGAGCGTATGATAAGCAGTTGGGAATTGAATTATTCGCTCACGACTCAAAAATAAATATGGAGGTAAACTATGTGAATCAAGCACTAAAAAGTTCTGTGGTGCTTGTCGGACTCTAGTTTTCTTCTGCTGGTGGTTGGAAAATGCCTCATAGTAACATTTTATCAGTTCTCATCGACTAATTGGAGATGGAATTTGTAGAAGAAAAACTTAAACTTGTGGGCTGTCTAAGATCGTATATTTCATGTGTTGTTGGTGAAATACTAAAGATGATCTAGGAAAAGGTGGCAACTCTTAACAGAACATTTTATTGAGGTATCGAGTGAACCGATAAGCAGGGATAAATTACGACGACTTACAATTAAAAAGAGTAACAGTATGATTGAGATAAAAGTATAGAAGAGGAAGAGTTATACCAAATCTTGAGGGTGTTGATAAGACAGCTTGTGAGATATCAAGGATAGGATTGATCAAAAAGGGCGAAGGGTCAAGTACACCTAGTCCGCAGAGTGTAATTAAAACATAGAAGAATCGTGAATAAGATTAAGAAGTATTACGTAATAGGATGGATTACGAACAGGATGTACTGTGAACACCATAAGGATTGCTATAGAAATGAGTAAAGCCTAGCAAGGAAGAAACTAAAGGAGATGGTGTAACTAGTGTGAAATGGTAAATCGGATGTAGAATGAATAAGGAAGAACTTACAAGGTCGTACAGGGAAAGTTCAGAATAAAATTCAAGTGGTAACAAAAGTGAAAGTGCGCACACGAAGAGAAGGGGGTTAATAGAAGGAGGAAGATAAGAAGAAAGTGAGTGGGATTACAGTGTATCAATGTGTTATGGCGTGTATAGCTGAGAAAATGAGTTATATAAGTGACAAAATTATGAAAGAACGAACCAAAGGAAGATGAGCAACAAGACAGAATAAATACCAGAAATGACTGGTGTGATAAGAATAAAAAGAGATAAACACAATATGATTTGAAAATGAGGAAGGGCTTATGTAGAAGTTGTGTTTTCTGAAAGAAACGGGAATAGGATGAGATTCCTCATGCACAAAATAAAAGATGGACGTAGACTGGAGAAATGAAAGGAATAATAAAGGAAGTACCCAAGACAGACGTAATTAATTGAGTATGAGTATAGAATAAAAGGGAAACATATAGTTATGGACTTAATGATGTAGTGCGACGAAACGATGATAAGACAAGACCACTATTAAGACAAATTCGACATGATTTCGAGTAAGTTAGAAGTTAGCATTTGATATACAACAAGAGAGAAAGACTATGAGGCATAAAAGAGTACTGCGCATATGCGACTTCACCTCAGGAATGGTGAAATCTTTAAAGGACAAGGATTGTGGGTTTGCGAAACAACTGATGTATTGTGAATTTATTAGAAGAAAGAGACGATATTCGTTGGGATAAAGATAGTGTTATAAGAAAGTCTAGGACATTTATCATTAGAATATAAGTGCTACCTAATGGAGAATTTGAAACGACTATTAGCACTAGCTAATTACTGATCGGAATAAATAGAACGTGGCCTCGGGTAAATTGCTACATTAATTACAATACTTGAGTACCAACCATCAGATAAGATTTTGTACTATATAATCGATAATTCTCATCGCCTCGTGATTTTGGTAAGGTCTCGTACGAAGATAATCAAGTTATAGATTATAAATAAAAGACATGGATATGGTAGAAGTACAACCCCAAAAAGAGGGGAAGCGGGTGAAAGTAAAGTAATTATAAATGGAAACAATTGACACGGTAACACGTTTAATGTGAATTCTCAGACTTTAAGTGAAATCCCTTGCAGAAACATGTTAGTGAGATTTGAAGGCCAGCAATAAGCAAATAGAAGTCAAGATGGTATGGAATACAGTGCTGAGAATTATTGGTAAAGGTCTTGGATAATATGAAAACAGAGAGTGAATGCTTGAAAAAAAAAAAGGAAGAATACGACAAGAGAATTGTAACGAGTAACTTAAAAGATATTATAAAGGATAGCAAGGCTATACCGGATTAGAGGTTAAGATATTGACAACGGAGTTATTGGCTAATGATATTGTGACATATAAGTAGCAAAGGAGAAAGGATAGTAAATCTCTCCTATAGCAAGTTGTGAGAAAACCAAATGGTGAATAGAGGAAGGGAAAGGAGTATGGCGAAATAGACAGCAAGTGAGTGATAGTACAATAAGATATGTAAAACAGGATGAACCAGGAAAAGGAAGGACTATGACTATGATTAGATACCCTTTATACAAATTGTACAAGAATAGTTATGCAACCTACAAATACTTGTATGCTTAGGATAAGACCAAGTAAGTACTTGATAAAAAGGGTAATAATTCAGTAACAACAGTGCGGTTGCAATATTTTGGATACGTCAAAGAAAGGTGTAAGGTGGTTTAAGGCAAAACTATAGAGACATCATTAGTACGAAGAGCAAAAGCCATAATTGGGCCCCGATACTATTGAAAGGTATGAAGGAAGAATGTAAGGTAAAACATAAAGACTAGTGAGACGACGCTAAGATATTTTCTGGGCTGATTTGAGTACCTACACATACTCGTGTAAAGCCTGCAATAAGATGCATGATAGGAGAACTAAGAGAAAATATGAGTAAAGGGGTGATAGAAGAGTTGAGTCAAAAATAGAGAAATGACACGAGATAATATGCTTAAAGTGTTATAAGTGGGATTAAGGGAAATTGCGAAATGGTTTAAGTGAGATGGTCAGAACGAGCTAGTTACTAAAAGACAGTGAATTTAAAGAGAACGAGCAAGAAGAACTCGACTTAAGCTTCAAGTATAGATGGATATGGTAAGTTGAAGGCGATTACGGAGGTAGCTAAATCGTGTCTACTATATTTGGAAGATCAATATTAACAGATGTCAGGTGGAGAATGGCATTAGGCTAAGTAAATAAAGGCACAACATGATAGATGAGTTCAAGTTACAAGTGATTCGTTATAAGATCACTAGAAGCAGTATACTTATGTAGGACTAATTTGACAATCGGGGACGAATGTTCCTAAGGGGGGAAGGATGTTACACCCCGTAAGAGTCCATGCTAATTTAATTAAGACAAGAAAGAATGAGTTAAGAAAGTTCAAGGAAAGTTAATCGAGTTAGTAAGAATATCGTTATATATATATATGGTTGCCTTAAGTATCCCGAGGTGACATCGTAACCTAAAGGATTTGAAATCGCGTTATGAGCGTATATGAGGTAATGTGAGTGACCTTTTAAAGTATTTGAGATTATTAGTAATGATATAGAAGATGGATAAAAGATATGAATATATTTTTGCGATTGGAATTTCGTCGAAGCTTTGTAAGTTCTCTAGTTACGTTTAAGGTTATTGTGATTCTCCGGACCCTTCGAGATGTGTATGGATTGTTATGTATGTATATGATTATGTATATGTATGTATAATAGGTTACATGAGGGTCGGAAGAGGATTGGAAGTTAAACGAATCTAAACGAAATGAATCCGAACAACTTCAGAAAAATCTTGGACCAGATTTTTTGCCCATATTGTTGGAGGCATATCTCCTAGTATATGAGGAGTTTTAAGGTGTTTCAAAAGCCTAAAATTAAGTTCATCGAGTCTAATGTCCAACGCAACAAACCGCTCGTCAAACTTATACTTGGATAAGGACATATGGACGATGCAATTTGGGCTGGCAGGGCAGCAAGTTTGGACCCGACCCAAACTCTAATGTTTCGGCCCATGAGGCCCATTAACGTTAATATATATAGCAAATTCATTTGTGGGCTGATAATTTTCAGCTAAGATCCTCCAAAAACATTAGAGAGAGAGAGAGAGAGAGAGAGCTCCTAGGCTAAGGAAGCCATTTTGATCAAAATCCGAGCCCCGAATCCCAAAGCTCATGAAGAGAAAAGCGTTGTACGTTGCGTTGCCTTCAATTTGAGCTAAATATTAGTCTTGGGGAATGAAATTTTCGTGGTTGATCTGCTGCTAAGGTATTTATAAGATTCCTTTTATGTTATTAAAGTGTTTATTTAGAGTTTTAACGAATTAGAACGGAGAAAACAGCATTATAAACTCGTTTGTTGTTTTGTTGAGATTTATGGATTAGGGGCTGTTTTAATTGAAATTGATGGACTGATTTGAATTAATATTTTGGTTGTTGTAATCACAGATTATGTAATGAGAATGAAGGAATTTAAAGGTTAGAGTTGGAGTTAAAATTGTTGTGGGTTGTTGTAAGGATTATAGAGATAATAATGTGGTTTAGTTGCATATGAATAGATGATGTGGTGTCGTGTAGCTGCTGTTGTATTTCCCTGAAATTTTCTGAAAAGATTGCATGAAATAAGGTATAAGAAGTGCATATGGGCTGCTTGGTGTATTGTAAGTGTTCGTTAGAATTTCGGGCATCGTTATGTTATAGTTGGGGGCTGTTTTGATATGTTGTTTTTCTTGTAGAAATAAACGAATTGAAGATATGGTTGTGTCCATATGTTATTGTTGGTATTTCTGTGTCAACAGGAGAGCAATTGGAAATTCGGATAGGCGAATATATAGGGGAAATGCTGCCGAAATTTCTGTAGACAAGTACCAGTTAGAATTGGATTTCTAAGTATTTGTAGCTAATATTTGGTAATTGATAATATTACTGTAGATATTGGAGAGCCCGAGACTTGAGTCGGGATTTGGTTATCGAGCGATTGAGGTATGTAACGCCTACCTTTCTTTCTTTTGGCATGACCTTTTTGGAATGAACAAATAACGTATAAGTATGCTCCTAAAGAAAATCCTATTCTTAGAGCCACTAGGATGGCTAACATCTTTGACTTCCATAAGCTATTCCATATGGCTAGATACATATTTTATGATGTTCAAAGATCCTATTTGTTATGTTCCGAATGTTGTTCGAAAGAAAGAAAAACGAGAAGACTAAGGCCTTTATTGAATATTTCGACATGAAAATATGGTCTTAAAGTCCCCATTTGATTTGATCCATAATGTTTCCTAGTATGATTTTGTGATCCGTAATGATGTCCGAAAAACATTTGATATGGCTAATGTTTTGGATACATATATTTTGATACATACATATGATCTTAAAGGCTCCATTTGATTTGCTCCATAGTAATGGTTGAAAGTTCCCCTAATATGAATGTCACTTGAAATTCCGAAAAGAGTTTCTGAAATGCGTTTAGAAAGTTCTGTACTTCAAAAGTTTGTAACTTTCGTATACTAACTCCGATTGACCCGAAACTGATTTCTGAGCCGTCGGATGCAGTAAATATATTTGTTCATCGAGTTTTGAAATTTATTTTATTTTTTTATTATGCATATGGTTTCCGCACTACTCTGTTCGTGCCTACTACTATGATATCGTTTGCCGGATCCCGGGCCGGTTTTGTGATCGTGCGCACCATGTATATTCGGCAGTATGATGTGTTACGGTTCCCGAGTTCCTCGTCATAGTGCCGGGTACCGCTTATATACGACGTTATGATGTGATATGGCATATGATATGTTTTGATGTTGTGATATGATATGATGATATGATATGTTCGGGGATTGTACGGAGATTTGAAACCTTCTGGAGTATGATGTGTTGTGGCGCCAGCGTCGGAGTGGCAACCACGTTCCTGAGCCTTATGCATGATTTTTATTTGCATTACTTATGTTTTTAAAACAGGTTTGATATACTCGTTCTGTAACCGCTTTCCATACTCTTTATTTCAGTTCTGATTTGGATTACTGTACCTCATGCTTTACATACTCAGTACATATTTCGTACTGACCCCCTTTCTTCGGGGGTTGCGTTTCATGCCTGCAGGTACAGACATTCCTTTTGGTGATCCTCCAGTATAGGATACATATTCTGCCACTTGGAGTACTCCATTTGATCCGGAGCTCATATTTTGGTACATATCTTCTATTATACACGTTCTGTATATGTATGGCTGTCTGGGTACGGCGGGGCCCTGCCCCGTCATATGTTTTTGTTATGTTTTGTAGAGGCCTATAGTCATATGTGTGGGTCATGGGTCATGCTTGTTCGTTACTGTTTATGATCTGTGCCTTAAGCGGTCCCGATTGCTGTTATGGCCAAAACGGCCCATATGTTTGTATATGTTTGTAAATCTGGGCGATGTGTATTCCGCCAGCCTACCGGATTTGATATGATATTTCTGTACGGGAAACCGCTAAAGATGACATTTGTTCTTAGTATCTGTTTGAAATAAAGTATGTTAAGTCTGAATAAATCTTTGATATGTCGATTTGGTACGTAAGTCAGTTTGGGTGTCCAAATAGGACACTAATCACGGCCCACGGGGCTGGGTCGTGACAAAAGTGGTATCAAAGCGGTTTGTTCCTCGGAATGTCTACAGGCCGTGTCTAGTAGAGTCTTGTTTATCGGTGTGTTGTGCACCACATCTATAAACATGAGGCTACAGGACATTTAGGGTGTTACCTTTCTTTCGATCTTAGACCGTGTGATAGAGCCCAGCCATAGGAAATGAAATTCCTTTTTACTAACCCTTGATTTCAGCTGAAGAACGGTATCGACAGAAGAAAGTGGCTGATGATATTGGAAACTACACTGTACACAGGTAAGCAACGGTGCGAAAGGGGCATGTTGGATAAGGTAAGAATATTGAGATATGATTGAAAAATAAGGTTGAAGAATGAAAGATAAGGTAGATAGGAAAGTAAACAGGAAAGTGTAACAGGTGCAGTTAGAGTTGGACATGTGAGGTAAGTCTCGACATCTTTATACTTTTACTTGAAATTGTTAGCCCTGTGTGGCTATGATACGATATGATATATATATACGTATATATGTTGGCCCTGTGAGGCATTGTTGGTATTTCCTGCGTGCAGGTTTTGGGATAGTAAGAAGTACAGAGGAATCTCTGCCTAAATTTTCCCAGAAATATAAAAAGGAGAATGAGATATAAGTTCATAATATGTCTTGAAAGTCGATACCGACGGGGTAAATTTACTACGTTGGATTAAAGCTTAAGAGATATCCTCCATGTCATTCGTAAGAAGCATCATCCTTATTTGGGAAATTTTATTTCGAGAAATCATATATGAGCAGCGAATTCGCAATTCATTTAAACGGACCAGAATACGTTCCAACCACATTTTGCTTTAGAAAAAGGCTAGGATGAAGGGCAAAAATGTCTAGCGATTAAGTTTCACCTTATTGGAAGAATACAGAGCGTATGACAAGCAGTTGGGAATTAAATGTTTCGCTCACGACTCAAAAATAAATATGGAGGTAAACTATGTGAATCAAGCACTAAGAAGTTCTGTGGTGCTTGTCGGACTCTACTTTTCTTCTGCTGGTGGTTGGAGAATGCCTCATAGTAACATTTCCATACTCTTTATTTCAGTTGTGATTTGGATTACTGTACCTCATGCTTTACATACTCAGTACATATTTCGTACTGACCCCATTTCTTCGGGGGTTGTGTTTCATGCCTGCAGGTACAGACATTCCTTTTGGTGATCCTCCAGTATAGGATACATATTCTGCCACTTGGAGTACTCCTTTTGATCCGGAGCTCATATTTTGGTACATATCTTCTGTTATACACGTTCTGTATATGTATGGCTGTTTGGGTACGGCGGGGCCTACTACTATGATATCGTTCGCCGGATCCCGGGCCGGTTTTGTGATCGTGCGCACCATGTATATTCGGCAGTATGATGTGTTACGGTTCCCGAGTTCCTCGTCATAGGGCCGGGTACCGCTTATATATGGCGTTATGATGTGATATGGCATATGATATGTTTTGATGTTGTGATATGATATGTTCGGGGATTGTACAGAGATTTGAAACCTTCTCGAGTATGATGTGTTGTGGCGCCAGCGTCGGAGTGGCGACCACGTTCCTGAGCCTTATGCATGATTTTTATTTGCATTACTTATGTTTTTAAAACAGGTTTGATATACTGGTTCTTTAACCGCTTTCCATACTCTTTATTTCAGTTCTGATTTGGATTACTGTACCTCATGCTTTACATACTCAGTACATATTTCGTACTGACCCCCTTTCTTCGGGGGCTGCGTTTCATGCCCGCAGGTACAGACATTCCTTTTGGTGATCCTCTAGTATAGGTTACATATTCTGCCACTTGGAGTACTCCTTTTGATCCGGAGCTCATATTTTGGTACATATCTTCTGTTATACACGTTCTGTATATGTATGGCTGTTTGGGTACGGCGGGGCCCTGTCCCGTCATATGTTTCTGTTATGTTTTGTGGATGCCTGTAGTCATATGTGTGGGTCATGGGTCATGTTTGTTCGTTTCTGTTTATGATATGTGCCTTAAGCGGTCCCAATTGCTGTTATGTCCAAAACGGCCCATATGTTTGTATATGTTTGTAAATCTGGGCGATGTGTATTCCACCAGCCTACCGGATTTGATATGATATTTCTGTACGGGAAACCGCTTAAGATGACATTTGTTCTTAGTATCTGTTTGAAATAAAGTATGTTAAGTCTGAATAAATCATTGATATGTCGATTTGGTACGTAAGTCAGTTTGGGTGTCCAAATAGGACACTAGTCACGACCCATTGATGCTACGGCCGGGCGGTCTTCCCTGCACGTTCCTTACATTTCATTCATTTCTGCTACGATCGAATCTCTCGATCCTCACATGTATTCTTATTCCATGCCATTAATTTTCTAATAAATCGTGTCAACTCATCATCCTTGTTCTTATCTCGATGAGTAATCGGTCTCATACCGCCAATTCGTTAAAGTATCCTTCTTACTCTCATGGTTAAAGATTTCCAGTTACTTTCCTCTTAAATACTCTCCTTTTCCTTCGATCAGGCCATTAGTATACCTTTCCTACTTTCATCCTTAGCCTTCCTTGGATTTCTTCCTCCTCGAGCACCTTTCTTTTCTTGTTATTTGTAATATCGGCTCTGGAGTCTGTGAAATATTACTTTAAACGCGCAAATCTGTTTTATTCTTAAGTCATCTTTTTAGGAAAACTTCTCTATATCCGAGGCAACCATATCAATATGACTACACATTTATCCTTTTGTAAATATATCTTTCGAGAGTTGGAAATCTCTTAACATCGTCGCAAGGCCTAACCATTCTTTCTTTTACTTCCCATTCCTCGTAGTGGTCACTATCCTTTTAGCCCCACTTATCGAATTCTGTTCTCGAACCCCAAACATTTCTCTTTTGTTCCATACTACCACACCTTATCCCTTTCACATGCCTACCTTCGAATTGTTTTTTCCAAAAAGTGTCGTCCCTCTTGGAGGCTTCACTCACTCATGTTTCTTACTTTTCACTTTTTAAACACTTGGATCTCCTTACCTTCCATCCACTCGCTTTCTTTCTTTTCCAAATATCATTGTATTAGAACTTTCCAAGCTTAACCTGTAGTGAAAATAACATCAGCTTATCTGGTAACGTTCTTCCGTCACTTGAACTTTATTACCTTGCTCGATCAATGCCTTCAATATACCGCAACGTCAGTTACTGGGATACACATACCCATTGATACAGCCACATATGGGATATCATACGCATTCATATATATGTATTCTAACGCCTCGCTTACAAAGTATTTCCAAATGCTACTTAAACCCATCCTAGTTCTAGAGTTGTGATGCACCTTCTTTCTCTTCACCGATCTAGTCCGCCTCGTCCTACGCGGCCTGTTAAGGTTTCTAACCACTCCGCATACTCTAATTTCCCTTAGGCTACTCTAGCTTCTCATTTGTCTCTTATGTCTGAATTTAGTGGACTTTTAGGACACTTCCCAGGGGGTCACCCATCCTAATATTTCTCTCACCCCAGCACGCTTAACCTTGAAACTCTGATGAAATCTGGTGCATTAATGCTGGTATGATTGCATCCACCTCACCGCATGAGCTTCATCACATAATCTGGAGCAAGTTGAAGTCTTAACAGATTCCAAAACATTCTCGTAACGTGTCTCCCTCCGAATTAGAAAGGGTCTTTTACTCTTCGGACTATACATTTACTATTTTAGCCTTTTCAATCCTCAATATTCACCTTTCATCTGTATGTACGACCACCTTTCATCCTAGATTTCCAGATTCCCAATGGTAGCGAACTCACCTTGGTCGTCGTTACTTATAATTACTCGGTTATCGACCTCTTTGGATTTCCGCTCGCCACTCTTATTTAATAATCTACAGCAGAACTCGTTTGTCGACTTTCCCTGAATCCACCAATAGACCTTGTTCCTACTAAACCTCGAATGTAACCCATTTTAATCCTTCGGACTGCTAATCGTCTTTCTCATAATCATTCTTCCTGCCATGCCAAATCCATAACTCCTCTAAAGCAACGCATCCCACTTATTGTCGATTTACGATATTTCCTTTCCACGCTTCTTCCTGTTAGGTGTGCCTAACTAAATGACCTAATTTTGAAAAATTCTGGCAGAGTCTCCTTTACAAATCTTACTATCCAAAACCCGCATGCAGCCATTACCAGCAATGCCTCACAGGGCACACATATATATATATATATATACGACATATCCCAGCCACCCAGGGCTCCCAATTTCAGGTAAAAGAACAAAAATATCAAAACTTACCTCTGTGACTTCCCATGTCATCACTCACTTTCTCCCGTCGATACTGTGCTTCTGCTGAGATCAAAGGTTAGTATAATGAATCTCATTTTCTAGGACTTGGCTCGATCGCACGATCTAAGATAGAAAGAAGGTCAATGATTCCTAGATGTCCTGCAGCCTCCTGTTCATAAGTGTGGCCGGCTTCACACCCATAAACAGGACTCTACCGGACACGGTCTGTAGACAATCCCTAAGCCGAACTGCTCTGATACCACTTTTATCACGACTCAAACTGATGAGCCGCGACAAGTACCCGACCATTGCTGGTCAAGCACTCCTATGCATGTATTTACCTCTCACTGACTATCCTGGGCCCATACACAACCTGTAACTGAGCTGGACTGTTTCCCGAACAGTGAACATAAGAGACACCGTATCGGGAATCCACGGTCAACACATACATATAAACATAAATGCTCAGAGTAACAGCGCAAGCCAATTGGCTGCTTCATATATACTGTACAACAACATGAGTGCCGACGAGGCTGCATAACAACACGTCTACAGACCTCTATGCAGTATAAACTGTAGAAAGGATAGGACAAGGCCCTGCCATACCCATATGTGTACATAACAGAATAGTATACCGAAGGACTGCAGCTCCGGATCAATGGAGCGTACTGATTGCTGCTGAAGGGAGACCCTATTGCTGCAAGTCGTTTGACTGGCTACCTGATCCTACGGGCCTCAACGCAGCGTCCATAGGAAGGGACGTCAGTACGAGTAATGTACCGAGTATGTAAGGCATGAATAGTAACACAATAAGGGATGTAAAGTATGAATAATAACAGAATGGAAATATGGAGCATATCATGAGATAAGAGAGTAACCTGTACATATGAGTGCCTCTTAGGGCGGGTGTCGTGCATGCTTGCTTTCCTTTGAAAAACAATTCTTTTTCATATATATATATAGAAAATAGAACATATCATATTTCCGAGGCGTCGGCTACGCTCCATTCAACCCCATATATCCCGCGTCCAGGATGATAGGTTACACCAACTGATCAGGTGGATACGCGTATATAACGCTCACCTCTTTTCCCATATTCCCTATGTACATATACATATATCATATAAGCAGCATGCAGGAGAGCCCAAGGAAAATTATGTCTCTATCCGAGTGACGTAAGGTCGGTAACGTCCGATTATTTTATGGAATAATCATGGTCGCTTTGTCTCACCTTGAAGGAACAATTATTATAAGGTGAGACTAACAACGATGAATAAAATTAAGGGAGTCAAAAGATAGCTCAATAATCCCATATCGTCATTGAATCATAACTTGGAACCTTTAAACATGAAATCATTCTCATCATAGTCATCATAGAAAAATATTATCATCCTTGGCGTCATTGTCATCATGATAAAAACATGTCCGTCATTGTTGTCATAAGAGTTTGCAAAATCATAAACCTCTGTTTTGGAAAAATACGGACACTTTGGAAAACATTTACGGTTCATCGGGAAAAGAAATCATGCCTTTGAATCATAAACATCTAACTTTTGGATGTAAGAAGGCTATGAAATTATTTATGGAATTATAATCATAGGAACCATGCCTTTGAAAGAAAGGGACGAGCCTTAACATACCTGTTCGACCTCCTATTAGCTACACTTATTCGTCCGAGCTCGCAAGTCTACATTTAAGAGGAGTTATACTAACGTTAGACTCTTTATTGCACACTTGTTCCAGGTTTCAAATCAAACTATTCTATATTCTGCCGAAAATCGGGCAGCATCTCCCCTGTTTATATGCCTAGCCCAAATTACAATTCAGCAACCAATCAACAACAACAATACCAACATCAACAACACTATTATCTATACCAATATATTCCATTAACATCCCACACGATGTTTTTCAACATACAACAACAATATACACTTCCTTTCATCCCAATCAAGGAGTATAATCTCATCAACACACCAACAATGTTAGATACCATTTCTACACATATAAATCAGCCCAGCCACATGGCTACAACATGTTCAAAACAGCCCATAAACACAACAACTACAACACAACACTTTATGACCTTTCCTCCATAACTATTTTCACTTTTCCGGCTTGCTAAACCTTTAAATAAACTCAACATAAGAGATAGGATGAATAACATACCTTACACTTGAAGAAACTCAGCCATATCAACTTTCTCCAACACCAAACTTAAGTAGAAGCAAGAACAATCACCTTTTATGGGCTAGTTTGGTGTAATCTTGTTAAATTCTTGATTTATCGGAATATAATGTTTGGGGGAGGTGTGGAGAAATTTCTATGACTATTTAGAATGTTGTTTGCTGAAACAAAAGGGGGTTGATGGGGGTATTTATACCCCTCCTAGGTCGGTTTCACCGACTTCCTCAAGTGGGGCCCGTGGGGCCATTTGGCAGCTTAGAGTCCTGATCTTAAAATGGCCATATCATTTGATTCCGATGTTGTGTGAGGGCACACGACATACGGTTGGAAAGATCTTTCAATTATCTACAACTTTTATTCTTGGGGTTTTTCCAAAGGCCAAACTTATAATAGCGTTTTGGCCCCTCCAAGTCAGGTCATCCAAAAACGTATCTTTAAATCATCCTTTTGGAGGGCTTATGCCCATATTTGGCTTAAGGGTCCTTCTTAAGATTTGCTCAACATTCCATGTACTACTCGTATCACTTTTCATATGTCCTTTACAAAATCCCAACATGTGGGCCCCACTTTAACTTATGGTTACGAGGGCTATCATCGAGTAATCGTGTTAACTGATTTACTCCATACACTTTCCAAATGTCATATATATATTCTTATGCTCAGATATTATAATATTCATCCCTAATCCTTGTATAACTCTGCTCTCCCCTGAGCTCATACTAAGCCGTCCACAGTCTTGATAACGCGAAATTTTCCAAGGTGTAACAATTATGGCCAAGACGGTCAATGCGAAAAGAACTGACTGGTCCCGAAAGCTTGATGATGCTCTATGGACTTACCGAACTTCTTTCAAGACCCCGATTGGCACTTCGTCTTTCAAGATAGTTTTTGGCAAAGCTTGTCACCTGCCAATTAAACTTGAACATAAGGCTATGTGGGCCTTGAATAAATTGAACATGGATTGGGAAGAAGCAACCAAACTCAAGTTGTTTCAAATCAATGAGATGGATGAATTCTGGTACCATGCGTACAATAGTGCAGCACTGTATAAAGAGAGGATGAAGTTGTATCATGATAAGAAAATTCTGAAGCGAGAATTCTACAAGGGTGATCTTATCCTGCTGTTTAACTCTCGGTTGAAGCTGCTACCAGTCAAGCTAAAATCAAGGTGGTCCAGTCCTATTGAGATGGTAAGTGTTTCACCCTATGGGGCGATTGAATTGAAGTCCGGACATGGAACTCTGACATTTAAGGTGAACGGGCAAAGGGTGAAGCACTATCATGGTTGCATTGATGGTGATAAAATTGTTGATCAGTACCGATTAAAGCATCTGGGAACAAATGCTGACCCGAAGAATCCTAACCAGGAGTAAATTTGTGACACCGTCATGCCGCGATGTTAAATAAAAAGCTTTTTGGGAGGCAACCACATTAAAATTTTTATTGTTTTTGAATATTTGTAACTTAGATAGTGTGTGTATAGGGTAACGTTTATTTTGGTACAGGATGAAAAGTGCAGAAAAACTGAAGTGGAGAAACTGGAGTCAATCTATGCCAGAATCTACGACCCGTAAATATTTTACGGACCATAGATGGAAGCGTAGGTTGAGGTAGCAAAATGATGGATTCACCGTTTTTGATTGATGCCAGAATCTACCGCCCATAAAAATTTTACGGACAGTAGATGGAAGCGTAAATTATGGGCAAGGTAAAGGATCTCTGTGTTCTTGAGTTGTGCATAAATATTGGACTCATAAAGAATGAGTATTCGAAACCCCCATTGAGTCGGTGGGCATTTCTATTGTCAATGTCAAGGTTGATATCACAATTCATTATGCCCACCAACTGTTCGATAAAATGCTTGAATGAAGAAAAGTATGAATTGGGATGAAGTCTGAGTAACCCCGACATGATACGAGCATAATAATGGGGTTTGATGAAGAATAATTCATTGTTGAATGCTAGGCACTGAAGGGAAGTCACTTGGGAATTATGCTTGAACTGCTATATAGAGGGCATTTTACGGATGGATTTACGGACAGTAAATTATTTACGGACCGTAAATCTGTGTCGTAGAATGCTCTACTGTATATCAAAGCTAATTGTTCCTATTTTATGATACAACTTACGGGCCGTAAAAATTTCTCGAATCGTAACTTGTATCGTAAAATAGTTTCCCCAGTTCCCAAATCACTGTGACCAATTTACGGTAGTTTTTACGGATCGTAGAATTTTTACGGACCATAAAACCTTATCGTAAAATACCCTGGCTACACCAATACATCACTGTTGTTAGTTTACGATTGCTTTTACCGATCGTATCTCTTATACGGTCCGTAAAATGAAAAAAAAAATCTTTTTGTATTTGCGACATGATATCCTTGTTTTTACCTTCATTATTGTATATACTAATATATACTCCACAGGTATGGCCTCGAAGAACACTGTTAGAAGGTTTCGTGCCCAGGCCACAAGACAGGGCAGGGGACGAGGTCAGACACAAATCAGAACAAGACTCTGTGATCAGTCTCTTGACCCTTCGAATGAAGAGGATCAAGCCCCTATAGCACGACTCACGAGGCAGTGTAGAACAGCCCAAAAACCCAAAAAATCCCCAGTCTAAAGAGGGTTCCTCATCAAGGAACACAGGCCCCAACAGTGATGGAAAGCAATCCTCTGGCTCTCTAGAACTGCCTACTCAGGAGGAGGCAAGTAACAGGTCGGAGGATTCTGATGTTGGGAAGTGGGAAGACAAAATGAGAACAGAATGAAGGAGAGGTCTAAGAATGTTGTTCGGATCTCGGCGCAATGGTCAAAGGAGATATACGAGAAAGGGCTGGAGCCCAAGGAAGGAGCACATGGGTTCCGCTGGAGCATCTATGAGGAGAGGCGGATCAGTTTCGATGGGGTGGACCATTTCCCCAACATTCAGGCTGTCATTGATCACTATGGATAAGGTATCCTTAGCCACCCACCCGGCATATATATACCGGCTATTGTGCGAGAGTTTTGTGCCAATTATACTGCAGAGTTATACAACCGGTACAGGCCAGTCCAACAAGCTAGGACAGTTATACGTCTTCCAAAGGTAACTGTTGGGGGTTTGAGGATTGTTTTCTCCAGCAAAGCTATCAACCGGTTTTACTTCGGGGACGACTATTGTTACACCTCTCATTTTCGTAGTGGTATAACTTATGATTTCCTAGTTGGGTGTGCCTTGGGAATTGAGACCCGAGCCCGAGTTATGGATATAGAAAGTGTCCTACCCTGTGTGCAATGGTACCATCAGGAATTCCTGGTGATTTACAAGATTCGAAGTTGAACGAATCGAATCGACGCGATCTGAACAGAATTGGAAAAGTCTGCAGACACCAGTCATGATTGACGGGCCGTCGAACCTGTCGACGGACCGTCATTGCGCGGTGTCGACAGGGTTTCGCAGCCCACGAGAGGCAAATTGTCATTATATTGTTTTGAGAATCCTGTTGTTCAGTTTTACTTGTACTACGCATTCATTGCCAGTTTTCAGGGGTATGAATGGAAGGCACACTTGACAGGGGTGGACGTGTGACCTATGATATTACGTTCTATATGTGAAAGGAACACTTGACAGGGGGTGAAGGTGCGGCCTACGAGTGGTCCAAGAGTGGCCTATGATGTTGGGATATATACATATGAAAGGCACACTTGACAGAGGGTGAAGGTGGGGCCTGTGATGTGACAATGAGGTGTGTACCTACTATATATATATATATATATATATATATATATATATATATATGCATGTCCATGTTTTCCAACATACAGATTTAGTCAGATGCAGATAGATACTAGTTCATACAAATTCATGCAAATAGTTATTTTAGCTTATGTGTTCAGATCTTACTCATGATTTCTATATATGTATATACATGTTGCCTTTATGCCTTACATATTCAGTACATTATCCTTACTGACTCCCAGTTACTTGGGGGGCTGCGTTCATGCCCGTAGGTACACGGAGACAGGTGGTCCAGCTCAGTAGGACCTCTAGATCTAGCAGTGGTCAGTACGCTCTATTCGATCCGGAGCTACAGTCAGTTTTGGTATGCCCCCTTTTGAGATGTGTATGCATATGGGTATGACGGGGCCTTGTCCCTGTTATACCCCGTATTTTTATACGTCAAATTATTCTCAAGCAAATCAACTCAAGTTAAAGGCGGAATTATTTTCGGACATAAAATAGGAACCTTTAATTTTCAATTTTAATTATTACAAATTGTTTATAAAAATTTTATTTAGTATAGAAATATTATTGGAGATTAGGAACTAATTAATTATGATTAGATTATTGATTAATTAAAATTTATTTAATTATTGAAAGTGGGCCCCACCCGAAAATAATAATAATAATAATAATAATAATAATAATAATAATAATAATAATAACGGGCTGCCACGTGGCACCAAGTAGGCTGCCACGTGGCACCAATTGGTCAAGACTAGTGGCCTCAACGTGTCATTTTAGGGAGAATCATATATATGAGTGTTGATTAAAGAATCAACAACTAGTTCATTCTTTCCTTGTTGAAACTTAGAAAAAAAAATTGTAACAACTTCCATGGCTGCTCGGCCAGCCATGGATGGAGGAAAAATATTTTTGTTGCATGTTTTGATTAAGTTCCAAGGTGAATTACAAGTTCAAGGAGGTGATAGCAACATTGGATGTTAAATTGAGAAAGAAGAAATTGTGAAATTGGAGCAATTAAGTGTAGAAATTCCTCCGTGAAAATTAAGGTAAGATTTTCTTATTTTGTGGTATAATTGTATTAATGGTATTGTAAGAGAAGGATGAAAATTGGATTGGATGAAATTGGAAGTAAGAAATTTCATGAAATTGTTGTTATATGAAATTGTGGGTTGAAAGGATTAAAAGTATGGTTTAAGTTCATATGTTGTTATTCGTATTGTGGGCGTGTTGTTGTGGTTGTGGATTCTAAATTTGGAAGAAATAAGTGTATACCGTATGGTATACAAAGCGTGTGTTGGTTTGTTTGGAGTATAATCTTAAAACGTAGCGAGTTGGATTGGAAAAAAGGATTGTTGGGTTGTTGGAATTGTTATGGGCTGAATTGTAAGAATTTTGTATGTATATCTCTATTGTTGGTATTTCTGTGATAACAGGAGAATAATTGGAAATTCGGGTTAGGCGAATATATAGGGGAAATGCTGCCCGATTTCCGTTAAGTTCTTAACTAATGAAAATCTTAATTAAGAGAGTATGAATCAAAGAATGAATCCTATAAGCAATTGGTCACGGATTTATAAGCTAGGAAGTATAGTTTACTAACGATAGCGTTACTTTTATAATAAATAGGCTAAAGGGGAGACGAAGCGAACGTGTTGCGATTAATCATTAACAGGTATGTAAAGCTGTCCTTTCTTTCTTTTGGCATGTCTTAGATTTAAGTGATGAATGATATGAGCTTTGGGGTAATCCTATTCATAAGTCTTGAGTGTGATTCATGATTCTTATTCACTTCTTGATGTTAGAACTCTTAAGTGATTAAGCTTCCCTCTCCAGTTTTCTATACGTGGATGATAGTCGATATATAAGTTCCTATTCCTTGAAACACTGCAATAACTGATGTCCTTGACATCTATAAGCTGTTTCATACTATATTGACATATGTCTATGGTTCCTAAGGATTTTTTGATATTATTTATGATGACGTTCGAGGGATATTTGATATGATTGTCGCTGTTGATACTCAGGTGTAAATCCCTTCTTCATATTCTGTTTGAGTCTTGATAAGGTTTTAAATTGCATATGGTTGCTCACTACTCTGCTCGTGCATGCCTCAATATGTCCTTCACCATGTCCCGGGCCGGGTATGTTATCGTGCGCAGTCTCACTACATTGTTCACCGAGTCCCCCACTAGAGGACCGGAATATATATATATATACTGGAGTTATGGAGTTATGCTGTGTTATGGCGTTATGCTGTGTTTATGGAGTTATGCTGTGTTATGAAGTTATGCTGTGTTTATGGAGTTATGCTGTGTTATGATGTTATGCTGTGTTTATGGAGTTATGTTGTGTTATGGCGTTATGATGTGTTTATGGAGTTATGCTATGTTATGGCGCCAAAGACGAGGTGGCGACCATGTTCACCGAGTCCCATAATGGGCCGGGTATGATATATGATATTGACATGTATGATTTATGTTTCAAAAGGGCATGTGTTTTAGTATTCTGGACATTGTACTTGTTTCTGTACTCCTTATTTCAGTTATGATCATTTTTACTGTATTTCATGCTTTATATACTCAGTACATATTCCGTACTGACCCCCTTTCTTCGGGGGGCTGCGTTTCATGCCCGCAGGTACAGATAGTCAGTTTGGTGACCCTTCAGCCTAGGACTTCTACTCATCTGTCTTGGAGAGCTCTGTTGTTCCGGAGTTTAGACTTTTGGTACAGATCTTATGATATATATATGTATGTTTATCTAGGGGTACGACAGTGCCCTGTCCCGTCATATTTCACTGTTAGTACTCTTAGAGGTCTGTAGACATATGTGTGGGTTGTGTATAAGTTTTGTTCAGCTGTGTCTATCCGATGTGCTATGATATGATGTCTGTCTGTAATGACAGCCTTGTCGGCTAGCATATGACATGATATTGATGTGTAGTGGCAGCCTTACCGGCTTGCGGATCATTTTATGCTTTGATCAGTTGTGACTCCTCAGGAGACAGTTTATCTGGACATATATATGACGACGTTATGAACCTTGGAGTTCCTTTACAAGTTTCCATATTGTTCTTAGATTCTGTGTGACTATATCTAACAGGTATGTATACGGGTGTCCAGGTCGAGCACTAGTCATGGCCCACGGGGTTGGGTCGTGACAGTCCCATCCTTTCTACAGCTTTATTCCAGTAGAGGTCTGTAGACAGTTGTATGTATTAGTCAGATGATGTAGCCTTATCAGCTTTTATTCTTTTGTGTAGAGTATATGTAGCAGCCTAGTTGGCTTGCACTTTTCCTTCAACATATTTATGTATATACAGATTGTTAAGAGTTCATGGTGTCGTCTAATTATGAGATTAGTTTAATCCATTTTATGGTCCCTTGATGTTCAGAATGATTCAGATATGCGTTTAGGGGTGTTTGGTCGCTAGAGGTCAGACTCCCATCACGGCTCATCGGGTTGGATCGTGACAGAAGTAGTATCAGAGCAGTTTCGTCCTAGGGTTTTCTACAGACCGTGTCTAGTAGAGTCTTGCTTATGGGCGTGTTGTGCACCACACTCATAAACAAGAGGCTACATGACATTTAGGATGATGCCATTCCTTCTTTCTTAGATTGTGCAATAGAGCCCTGTGTTAGGAGTTCGCCTTCTAATGATTTGCTTTGATTTCAGCGATGCCTCGCAAGAAAGATACAGTTGCCCAGCAGGGCAAGAGAGTGTCAGGTGAGGCCACTAGCCGTACTCGGCAGGCCACGAGGGCTCAGGATGAGATTCAGAGTGAGAGCCCATCCCAGACTTCGCATACCTCACCTCCAGCACCCGCCCTAGTTCCTCGGCCAGATGCACCAGGCCAGGATGTGCGGGATGCGGTACAGTTATTGGCTAGATTAATAGCTGCTCAGGCTCAGCGGCAGGGAGCTGGTAGTTCGAGGGTTAAGACTTTCCTTGAGTTAGATCCTCCAGAATTTTCAGTACTGAGCAAAATATGGATCCCCATGATTTCATTGATGGTATGCAGAGGACTTTGAGGGTTATGCATGCAAGTGAGGTTGAGTCGGTGGAGTTAGCTTCGTATAGACTTTGTGATATTGCAGTGCAGTAGTATCAGACTTGGGAATTATCTAGGGGAGAGAATGCTCCCCCAGCAGTTTGGCAAGAGCTCTCAGATGCTTTTATTCGCCATCATCTACCTCCTGAAGTCAGGCGAGCCCGAGTTGACAGATTTCTACGTATTGAGCTGGGCAGCATGAGTGTCCAAGAGTACTGTCTGCATTTCGATTCTATGGCTACATATGCCCCAGCCATGGTGGCTGAGATGGAGGACAGAGTTCACCGCTTTGTGGCTGGTCTAGGGTCACATTTGATAGATGCTTGTACGACTACTGCATTACAGCCAGGCTTGGATATCTCCCGTATACAGGCATATGCACAGAATCTGGAAGATCGCAAGAATCAGAGGGGGGCAGAGCGTGACCGTGACTGAGGCCATGGTAAGAGGGCTAGGTCCTTTAACATAGGCAGTGAGTCCAGGGGAGGACAGAGCCAGCAGCATTCCCAGTATTCATATCATTCGGTAGGGAGTGCACCTCCGCGGTTTTCAGGTCCGAGGTTTGATCGGCCTTCTCATTCCGGAGCAGGCCAGAGTTCTAAAGCATCAGGCTCCCAATACAAACCAGAGTCAGGACAGATGAGGCCACCCTTGCCACGGTGTGCCCAGTGTGTAGGTTACATATCGGGCAGTGCCGATTGGGATGGAATGCCTGTTATTCTTGTGGCCGACTAGGTCATATGATGAGAAATTATCTGTTAGGAGGTGGCATTGGCACTGTTCAGCCTATAGGGTCTGTGGTTGACTCTTCTTCTGTAGTGCGCCCTTCAGGGCAAGTTTTTTTTTTCAGACGCCAGCAGTACGAGGTAGAGAGAGGAGTGGAATATCCAGCTCGAGCGGTCATTAGCACCGCGTGTATGCGTTAGCTGGTAGACAGGACCGCGAGACATCTCCTAATGTTGTTAGAGGTATATTATCGGTTTCCTCCCATGATGTTTATGCACTGATTGATCCAGGTTCCACTTTATCATATGTTACACCATTTGTTGCTGGCAAGTTTGGGATAGAGCCTGAGTTGATCAAACCTTTCGAGGTGTCTACGCCAGTCGGTGATCCGGTTATAGCTAGGCGAGTACACCGGGACTGTGTTGTTATAGTTTGTGACCGCCACACCGTTGCAGATTTGATTAAGTTAGATATGATTTATTTTGATGTTTTTATGGGCATGGACTGGCTAGCTTCTTGTTATTCTAATGTTGACTGTAGAGCAAAGATGCTTCGATTTCAATTCCCAGGCGAACCCGTCTTAGAATGGAAGGGCAATGCTGCTTCGCCTAGAGGTAGGTTAATTTCCTACCTTAAGGCAGAGAAGATGATCAGAAAAGAGTATATTTTTCATCTAGTTTGAGTTCAAGATGTGCAAGCAGAGTCGCCGACTCTTCAGTTTGTTCCTGTGGTTAATTAGTTCCCAGAAGTGTTTTCAGATGAGCTTCCAGGCATTCCCCCAGAGAGGGAGATTGATTTTACTATTGATCTATTACCAAACACTCAGCCAATATTTATTCCTCCTTATAGGATGGCACCTGCGGAGTTGAAGGAGTTGAAGGAATAGTCGGAAGATTTGCTCTAGAAGGGCTTTATCAGGCCTAGTACGTCACTATGGAGAGCGCCGGAGCTATTTGTGAGAAAGAAGGATGACTCTTTACAAATGTGTATTGATTATAGGCAATTGAATAAAGTGACTGCAAACAATAAATATCCGCTCCCGAGGATTGATGATTTATTTGATCAGTTGCAAGGCGCCAAGTATTTCTCGAAGATAGACTTGAGGTCAGGATACCACCAGGTTAGGGTGAAGGAAGAAGACATTCCGAAGACGGCATTCCGAACTAGATATGGCCACTATGAGTTTCGTGTTATGTCATTTGGGCTAACTAATGCCCCAGCCGTATTCATGGATTTGATGAATCATGTATTCAGACCTTTCCTAGATTTGTTCGTGATTGTGTTCATACATGATATTCTAGTTTATTCGCCATCAGAGGCCGATCATGCAGAACATCTGCGGACAGTACTTGGGATTCTTCGAGGTAAAGAGTGGTATAGAAAGTTTTCTAAGTGTGAGTTCTGGTTGAACTCTATGGCTTTTCTGGGTCACATTATTTCAGAAGAAGGCGTTAGAGTGGATGCCCAGATGATTGAGGTTGTGAAGAATTGGCCAAGGCCCACGACACCAATGGAGATACGTAGTTTCTTAGGCTTGGCAGGTTATTATAGAAGGTTTGTAGAAGGATTCTCCTCTCTTTCAGCCCCATTAACCAAATTGACTCAAAAATCAACTATGTTCCAATAGACAGACGCTTGTGAGTAGAGCTTTCAGACGTTGAAAGATAAGCTAACTTCAGCACCAGTTTTGACTCTTCCAGAAGAAGCAGATGGCTATGTGGTATATTGTGATGCTTCAGGTGTTGGATTGGGCTATGTATTGATGCAGTATGGTAAGGTTTTCGCTTATGCTTCCAGACAGTTGAAGAAGCACGAGAAGAGTTATCCAACCCATGATCTTGAGTTAGCGGCAGTGATTCATGACTTGAAGATATGGAGGCACTACTTATACGGTGTCCATGTTGATATCTATACTGATCATAAGAGTCTCCAGTACATCTTTACGCAGAAGGATTTGAACTTGCGTTAGAGGCGATGGTTAGAGAGGTTAAAAGATTATGATGTGGATATTCTGTATCATCCCGAGAAGGCTAATGATATAGCCGATGGCCTCAGTCGTAAATCTATGGGTAGCTTGTCTCACATGTCGCCAGAGAGAAGAGAAATGGTCCGTGAGGTTCATCGATTGGCTAGACTTGGAGTTCGATTGATAGATTCGTGTGATGCGGGAGTTACTGTTCAAGACACAGTGGTATCATCCTTGGTAGTTGAGATAAAGAAGCGTCAGTATGAGGATCCTGTTCTCGTTCTTTACTGAGATACAACCCCTCAGAAAGAAAAGACACCCTTTGTGATCACAGGTTATGGAGTACTCAGATATCGAGGTAGATTGTGTGTCCCTAGTGTTGCAGGACTCCGTCAGCAGGTTATGGGAGAGGCACATTACTCCCGCTATTCTATTCATACAGGCTCAACAAAGATGTACCATGCTCTCAAGGAAGTTTATTGGTGGTATGGTATGAAAAGAGATATAGCAGAATTTGTTGCTCAGTGTCCAAATTGTCAGCAGGTCAAGATAAAGCATCAGAAGCCCTGAGGTCTATTGCAGGCTATGGAGATTCCGACATGGAAGTGGGAGGTAATTAATATGGACTTTATTACAGGGTTTCCCCATACTCAGCGGAAGTGTGATTCGATATGGGTCATAGTTGATAGGCTCACAAAGTCAGCTCACTTTCTGCCTATCAGAACTACTTATGCAACCGAGGATTATGCAAAGATTTACCTGAAGGAGATTGTACGACTTCATGGTGTTCCTACGGCCATTATTTCAGACAGGGGAGCACAGTTCGCAGCAAGATTCTGGAAGTCTTTTCAGCAGGGAATGGGGACTCAGGTGAGTCTTAGCACTGCATTTCACCCGCATAGATGGGCAAGCAGAGCGTACTATACAGACACTTGAGGATATGCTTAGAGCTTGTGTGCTTGATTTTCAGGGCAGTTGGGAGGACCATTTTCCTCTTATCGAGTTTTCATATAACAACAGTTACCATTCAGTATTCAGATGGCTCCTTATGAGGCCTTCTATGGACAAAGGTGTAGATCGCCCATAGGATGGTTTGATGTCGGGGAGAATCAGTTAGTATGCCCAAACTTAATTCAGTAAGCATTTGATAAGGTGAAGGTGTTTAGGGAGAGATTGCTAACAGCTCAAAGTCGACAGAAATCCTATGCGGATAATCGACGACGTAAGCTAGAGTTTAAGATAGGCGATTGGGTGTTCCTGAAAGTTTCACCTATGAAGGGAGTAATGAGGTTTGGAAAGAAGGGTAAGTTGAACCGTTGATATATTGGGCCATATAAGATCATTCGTATGGTGGGTACAGTGGCATATGAGCTAGAATTTCCTTCTGAGTTAGGATCGGTACATCCAGTATTTCATGTGTCAATGCTTCGTAAGTGTATCGGAGATCCTTCAAAAGTTGTACCAGTGGATGATATCCAGGTGACTGAGCAGTTACCATACAAAGAGACTCTAGTGGCTATATTAGACAGACAGGTCCGTCAATTGCGAACTAAGGATGTAGCCTCCGTTAAAGTCTTATGGAGGAATAAGAATGTTGAGGAAGTGACTTGGGAAGCGGAAGAAGCGATAAAGATTAAGTACTCGCATTTGTTCCTAGTAATACAGGAGGTGCAGTCGGAGGCATCATTTTCCCCAGGTATCATTTCATTTCAGTTATCGTGATTGGTCATGTGAGGCCCTAGCATTGTATGTTATAGTATGTGGCCCTGTGTGGCATTATTTTGGGTTGCTGTGTACAGGACGGATTGATATAGGTACAGGGGAAACTATGCCAAAATTTTTATAACCCTGGATTGTTCGAACATTCGAGGATGAATGTTCCTAAGGGGGGAGAATGTTACACCCCTCGTTTTCGTAGTGAAAGAACTTATGATTTCCTAGTTGGGTATGCCTTGCGAATTGAGACCCGAGCCCGAGTTTTAGAGATAGAAAGTGTCCTACCCCGTGTGCAATGGTACCAGCAGGAATTCCTGGTGATTTACAAGATTAGAAGTTGAACGAATCGAATTGACGCGATATTAACTGAATTGGAAAAGTGCGCAGACACCAGTCATGATTGACGGGCAGTTGAACCTGTCGACAGACCGTCGTTGTGCGGAGTCGACAGGGTTCCGCAGCCTTGCATTCTGCAAGCGCAGGTCGACGACCACGTCGATGGACCGTTGACACGTCGACGGGTCGTCGACCCGCTCGTCGAACCGGACCATTGAAGCATTTAATTCTCCAGGTATAAATACGTGGTCCACGATTTTATTTCATATTTTTCTCATTCCTAGATCAGAGAAACCCTATTATATTTTCTCCCAACATTTCCCATCATCATTAGTGAAGATTGGGTAAGATCCGAGCCCTATGACCCCGAGCTAGTAAAGGGAAGGTTGTTCCTAGGGTATGATTGAAGTTGTTGAGCTTGAACAATTGGATTTGAAGCTAGGGTTTGAGATCTTAATCTCTTCAATGTATGTAAATGGTTTCTACCTTTGTATTTAAGTTAGTTACTAAGAGTTTTGGTTGTTCAAGTGAAGAGAAGATAACTATGAAAGTGATAAGTCGATTGTCACGACCCAGCCCCGTGGGCCGCGACTGGTGCCCTTCTGGGACACCCCAAACGAACTCACACCCAAACCATCGTAATCAGCCTCGTCCAAACTCAACGTACGTTATTCGAACTCAACATCGTAATCAGATATCTACCGAACACTTATCCTAAGCAGTCGCCCGTACAGATCAGACAAATCACAAATCAGAAAGGAGGCGGAATATACATCGCCAAATTTCACACACACACATCAGAGGGGTAGCGGAATGTACATCGCCCCCAAATGCATACACACACATACAAACTCAGAGGCCGACTTGGCCATAGTAGCGTACGGGCCGCTTAAGATCGCAAAACAGACTCACATGCAAACACACCGGACCCACGACCCACAAATCTGACTACAGGCCTCTAAACAAAACAGAACATAAGAACCTAGGACGGGACAGGGCCCCGCCGTACCCACTCATCCAAATATACAGAACACAGACACAACAAAAGATATGTACCAAAAGTAGGCTCCGGATCAAAAGGGAGCTCTCCAACACAGCAAAATGAGTAACCTAAACTGGAGGACCACCCAAACGAGCTTCAGTACCTGCGGGCATGAAACACAGCCCCCGAAGAAACGGGGGTCAGTACGGGAGAAGTACTGAGTATGTAAAGCAGAAGGTACAGAAATCACAAACACAGCTAGAGTCAGAAAGAACAAACACACCAACATCGCAACAAAGCACACCTGTGCGGGAGGCGAACGTACAAATGCAAATCAAATCATGTATAGGGTTTAGGAACGTGGTCACCCCCCCCCCCCCCGACGCTGGTGCCACAACACATCATAACTCCAGAAGGTTTCAAATCTCCGTACAATCTCCAGACACATCGTATCACACACACATCATATCATCAGAACATATCAAATGCCATATCACATCATAACTCCATAAACGGTAGCCGGCCCTATGGCGAGGCCTCGGAAACCGTAACACATCATAACTCCCGAATATATTATAGCGCGCACGATCACAAAGTCGGCCCGGGTACCGACGAACGAAGTCATAGCAGACAGCACGAACAGAGTAGTGCAGAAACCATATGCATATCAAAAATAATTTGTCGGACTCAACATATAGTTTACGTAGAGGTATATACTGACGCCCGAAGGCTCGGAGTAGGAATCAGACTGATCAAAGTATGCGTATAAAAGTTACGAAGTTCCCAACTGCCAAATTCGCAAGAAAAACTGTTCATAAGTCGTTTTCCGAAAATCTCACCTCATTCAAAGTACAGAACGTACATTAATGGCATAGGAAGTTTCAAACACATCCTTGGGTCATAAACAGACGGTTGCGGATCATAACGGACACAAACGAATCAAACAAACCGAATAAGGGGAGCCTCGGGGCTCGCGGGCCCACCTCGAGTCAAATTGAGGCGGCGGACACAAATCACAGACCTTCGGCTCCATAGAGCCATCTACAAAAGTTTCGAAGAGTTTCGGACACGACAGCACAAGTTATGGAGGTACGTACATTCCTTTAACCAAATGCGGCGAAAAGGGTTCAATCGCGCTGAGTGAATAGTACTCGAACTTGAACCTCGATTTCCAAGAGCAGGGTTATTCCCGAGATTCCGATATTAACCTAGTAGGACTAGGACATGCCAAAAGAATGATAGGTAGGCTTTACATACCTGGTTGGCGCCTTACGCTCCTCAAATCGAAATTCCCGTTTCGCCCAGAAACTGCAAATGGTCACTTTTACCAGTTACTATTCATGAGAATTAACATTCTAGTCTTTGGGCTATATTTGGCTACCGAAATTTCGGCAGCACTTCCCCTATAAATCTAACACCCCCGAGGCTTAGCTCGGCTCAAAATATAACAACATCAACAGCCCAAACATCATTACACAATACGAATCACAATCAAACACACTAACTTCACAATTGCACTTTATTTCATAAGTTGGTAATCCTATTTCCTAACTTCACAATTTCAACTCATATCCACATTATTGTATTCATTCATTCAAGATTATCCCACTACATAACAAACAAGTTCCAAACCACATACAAACATCCCCAAAATTCACTACTTTCCAATTTTCATTCAAAACACCAAAAGTTACGACGAACGTTCTAACTTGCGTCGTTTCATTCCAAACTCTTTATCATCAACCATAAATCATGTTCAAAGTCTTTAGTATCATAACTATACTATGATATACACAAATATACCAAGGGTATACACTTTCCGATAACGTCAAAAATTATTTTCTAATACCAACTCACTTCCTTAATCAATCATTTACAACATAATGACCACAACAACACATTATTCAAACTAAACAAGCTCAAATTCTTAGGCCTTTCACCTCCCTCACTTTCGGCCAAACACACCCTTTATACACACACACACCATGCACAAACACAACACCATTCCAAAATCTTCATGCTAATTCAATCACTAACACATATGTATCCCTTTCATAACATAAAAACATTGAAATCTTACCTCTTTCTTTAAATTCCGATTCGCCGCAAACGTCGTCCTCTCGTCAAACTAATTGTACCACCACGAAGAGCACCTCGAACTCATCAATTATTCCAAAAGAGACTAGGTGATTGGATTAGAAACAAGGCACGAAAATTTTTCTCTCTTTTTTTTTTTCTCTTTGGCCGAGAGCACCTATCTTGGTGTTCTTGAATTTTTTTCTTGTTTTGATCTTGATAAGGTTAAGTCCATATCATATATATCCACTACTAAGTGTCATGTGCATAGCACATGACATTTAAAGATGGGCTTGGGCCAACCAAGTGGCCGGCCACCCCACAAAATCTTGGGCCCAATTTCTTTGTTCAATTTCTTGGCCCAATTCATAAAACGTCCCGTTTTGTAATTCCCGAAACTAATTTCTAAAATTCCGAATTTACCCTCGGCCTTCCCCGAGGCCTTGACATCAATGATTTCATGATCAATATGAGCATACCAACTTGAATCAAATTATTTCCTCAACACACACAAGTCTTATTTATTTCTCGATTTCCCGTTATACGAAAATACGGGACATAACATCGATGAAAGGTTAAATAGTGTTTTTGGGGTTGTGTCAAGAGATGATTATGGGATGTATTTGGGTATATCTTGTTATGTAAGTGTTTCCACTATTGTCATCATTGATATTGTGGTTGAGGTTGGATGGAACTAGGAGTTGAGGGTTTTCTACGTTTTCAAGGGATATGTTGTCCATAGTTTGTTATGCTCCTTTGTAATTATAATGGTTAGTAAGTAAGGTGAATAGCCTAATTAAGGCTTATGTTATCTTAATTGTAGACTTACGAGTTCAAGGAATAAAAGTTGGACGATTGGATATATTTCAAGGTATGTAATGGTTTTCCCTTTCTTTCATTTTGGCATGATCCTATGATATGAACGAACAAACGAGTAAGCGAGTTTCCATATTAATCTATTCTTATAAGCACTAGGAGAAATACAATTTTGATGTTCCCGTACCCCGGCTATGGTATTTCCCATATACAGATCTTGTGATTTCCTTTCCTAGTAGTATGAGTTCAGTAAGGCCTATGAGAGGCAAATTGTCATTATATTGTGTTGAGAATCCTGTTTTTCAGTTTTACTTGTACTACGCATTCACTTCCAGTCCTCAAGGGTATGAGTGGAAGGCACACTTGACAGGGGGTGGAGGTGTGACCTATGATATTACGTTCTATATGTGAAAGGCACACTTGACAGTGGGTGAATGTGTGGCATGTGATGTGACAATGAGGTGTGTACACAGATACTAGTTCATACAGATTCATGCAGATAGTTATTTCAGCTTATGAGTTCAGATCTTACTCATGATGTCTATATATATATATATACATACATGTTGCCTTTATGCCTTACATATTCAGTACTTTATCCGTACTGACTCCCCGTTGCTCGGGGGACTGCGTTCATGCCTGCAGGTACAGAGAGACAGAAAGGTGGTCCAGCTCAGTAGGACCTCTAGATCTAGCAGTGGTCAGTACGCTCCATTCGATCCGGAGCTATAGTCAGTTTTGGTATACCCCCTTTTGAGATGTGTATGCATATGGGTATGACGGGGCCCTGTCCCATCCTTTCTACAGCTTTATTCCAGTAGTGGTCTGTAGAAAGTTGTATGTATTAGTTAGATGATGTAGCCTTGTCAGCTTCTATTGTTTTGTATACAGTATATGTAGCAGCCTAGTTGGCTTGCACTGTTCCTTTAGCATAATTATGTATATACAAATTGTTCAGAGTTCATGGTGTCGTCTAATTATGAGATTAGTTTAAGCCATTTTATGGGCCCTTGATGTTTAGAATGATTCAGATATGAGTTTAGGGGTGTTTGGTCGCTAGAGGTCAGACTCCCGTCATGGCTCATCGAGTTGGGTCGTGACAACTATGAACCACCAGCAAACACTGTTGAGTTGGACTACAAACTAGAGGGAAACATACCTGATAAATTGAATGAGTTCGCACGGGTAGCTTCAGTGATTGCACGAGATAACCCCAGGTGGCGTACCAACTCTAGTGTGCCCATTAAAAAGAAAGATCTCTCAGTTGAAGCCAAGTTCTGGTGGAGCGTATTAACAAACACAATATTCCCTACTCAGGTGGATAATCAACTTACTATTGACCGGACAATCCTAGTGGCTTCCATCATATTTCGGTATGTTGTGGACATAAGTAAGTTAATAGCCGATGAGATTCGTACACGGGTGACCTAGCCTGGACTTTCTTTATTTTTCCCATGCTTGATTATGGGTTTTTGTGCAAAGGCAGGGGTTCAGAACTTCTCCTACTAGGACCACAGACTTGAGGTGAAGCATTTCTTTACCTTAACCAAGAGCAAGGATAAAGATGTTAAAGCTGTGTTGTTGGCAGCCCGAGGTGGTGTGGCGACACAGCACATGTGTAGTATGAATCCAACAAGAATGAGGAAGAGGGAATTACACTTAAGGAGACCCATAAGGGTCTTGAGACTTCCACCATGGCAGCACCAGCCCTCACAGATGTCCCCACATTCTCTTCGGGTCCCACCTTTTCAGCAGCCCCTGAGACCACTTGTCACGACCCGACTAGGGGCCGCGACGGGTACCCGGGGCTAACCACCGAGCACCGCTCATACTATCATTTACCTAACCCATTTAACAATCATTCATCTATTTCCGGTTAACTTTAAAAAGAGGATTTGCTTTTCATTACAAAAATATAACGCGTTAATACAAAAACATATTTCAATATACTTATACACATGCGTACTACCTACGTTGTGGAACCACACAACCCACATCGAGCATCTATGAGCCTCTATTGAGTGGCATACAGATATATACACAAAAGGAACAACCAATTAGCACCTCCGGAAGATGGAGTGCTCTTCAGCTCGGCTAGTGACTCCTATCAGTCTGGACCGCTTTCCCGTCTACTTGTGGGCATGAACACAACATCCAAAGAAAAGGATGTCAGTACGAGCATTGTACTGAGTATGTAAGGCATACATCAAAAAATAAAGTAAGAATAAGGAAGTAAAGTAAGGACAAGGAGATGGTCGATAACTGCTTGCCTCTTAAGGCGGATCCATGCATACATACTCATAAAGCATCATATAGTAAATTGCTGCGGAACACGCAGCCCGATCCATATGTCATCATATGTTAGTGCCGAGGAACATACGGCCCGATCCATAAATATAATAAGTTAGTGTCGAGGAACGTACGGCCCGATCCATAACCCATATATCCAACGTCCGGGCATCCCGCGTCCGGGATGAAATCATGATATGCCAGCTGACCAGGTGGCTATGCGTCTATAGTGCCTCACTTTTCCCCATTTCCCCTGAAAACATTTTCATATCATATATATACATACATAATATACATAGCATGCTGGAGAGCCCAAGGAAAAGCTGTAAGTACGTCGGAGTGACGTAAGGTCGAAAGCCTCCGATTATGTTATGGAGTAATCATCGTCGCTTTGTCTCACCTTGAAGGAACAATTATTATAAGGCGAGACGATCAATGAAGAATAGCATTAAAAGAAAGCATAGAATAAAATCATGAACTTCATAAGGCATCCATTCATATACTCTGGAAGATTTAGAAATAAAGTCACCATCCATGAATAAATTGAGAAATCAGTAAATAGCTCGACGTTCTCATATAGTCCTTGAAATCGTAAACTTGAAACTTTTAAACATAAGATCGTTCTCATCATAGTCATCATAATAATATTCTCGTTTTTGACATCATCATTGTCATGGAAAAACATATCCATCGTTTTTATCATGAGAGCTCACATAATCACAAACTTTGATGTGGAAAATATGAATATTTTGGAAAAAATTTATGGATTATCAGGAAGGAAATCATGCCTTGGAATCTTAGACTTTTTAACTTTTGATAACAAGGGAAATATGGAAACATTTATGAAATCATAACCTAGGGATCATGCCTTTGAAAGAAAGGGACGATCCTTAACATACCTTGGTCGTTTAGCTAAGATATCGCTCACTTGTTCTCCGTCGATATCACGTCGTTACCTTCATAAGAGAATACATATCAACATTAGTAACTGACTATAAGAACGGGTCGCTAATTCTAGGAGAAGTCGGACAACGCTTCCTTCGCTCATACCATTTTTCTCAAGTTTTATATCAACTCCCAATATTCATAATATTATCCGCAATATCATAATCGATAATCGTCATTTACGTGCGTTTGGCAAAATCCACCAATTTCCTCCAATTTCTCCACATTTAGTTGTTTTAGCTAATCGTCACTTTTACTCACGCGTCGCACTTATTCCATGGTCAAAACGTCATTTATAACGTATTTATAATCATAGCATATCAACTTCTATGATTCCATTCAACCATCACTCCACAGTGACACTATTCACTAAATAATGGTGCACTTCCTATGCCTTACTACAATTCAAGTGTCTTAGTCTTCTAATACTTTAAACCACATGCTAAAGTCATAAAACTCACCTTGGATGGTGGTGGAACAAGCTTAGAGTAGAATCCTTCCTTGTGCACCAAAACCCTCCTTTACCTCTTTTGTGATTTCTTGGAGAAGATGACTTCCAACTAGGTTTCATTCACTTGTTTCATAAGTTTAGTGTTGATGATCCTAGTTTCTTCCCTTGATTCCCTTGAATTTCTATGGATGAAGTATTGAGAGAGTTCTAGAGCTTTCTTGAGTTGTATAGATGAGTAATGAAATAAAGTGAGGCTTTGGTCCCTTTTTAATAATCACATAACATGATTTTTAATGAACAACCGTCGGGTGAACAGTGGTCGTAAACCACAATTTACAGACCGTATTGTGGTTTACGGTCCGTCCTCCATGATCGTTTTTAATCATCCCAGAAACAGAAAGGTTTGGCTGGAAATATGGCAGTTTACGACCGAGGTTTACGGTCCGTAAACCAGTTTACGGGCCGTCCTCCAAGTCGTATTTAACCATTTCAACATTAACAGAAAGTTGAAGTTGGAAAGCTGGAGGACGATGGTGGTTTACGGTCCGTAAATCACTTTACAGGCCGTATACCACTTCACGACCACTGTGCTGAATAAAATTCCACAACTTTTTCATTTCAAAAAATTCACGAATCATCACCCCTTGCTTAATAAAACACCCCTCGCCCATATCCTTCGTTGGTCTATTCCTTGTACATGTACGGGGACTTTTTCGAGGTGTAACACCACTACTGAGCCTGCTACCACGACTGCCCCTCCTGCTCCTAGGGTCACCCTACATCTACAGTACTTCCTGGGGGTGTCATTATTCCATTAACAGGCAACACTTCCTATGTCAAAGGGGACAGAGCTAATAGACAGATTACTAGCTTGTTGGAGGAGTTGGAAGGGGTAATAGCGCGAGCAGTCTGGAAGGAGATGGAGAGGCTAAAACAGTCTATCACCCACTCACACCATCAGATTCACTTAAGAAATAATGGTATTGAGAGGAGGGTCCTCGAGTTGGAGAAGGTGTCATCGGTGACTGAGATGAAAACAGTGAAGAAGGACATTCCGCAACTGAAGGACAAGGTCCATGCGCTTCAGGTGAAGGAGGGGGAGTGTTTGCAGACCCTCCTCAACCAGCAATGCCGATAGATTTGGCGTCTTTGGTGCCAGTGGTGCGACGGTCAAGAGAGGAGCCCTTAGCCAAAGATAGAGGCAAGAGGCCGAGATCTGGGGATGACAGTGGGGGGTTGGATCCAAGTGAATTAGAGGAACACCAGTTAAAGAGAACCACACGGCAGCCCCTTGTTGTTACATCTCAGAAATTTCGGATTGTTTCCTTGTGAGTAGGCTAACGGGAGCTTAAGGTGATTATGAAACCCTTATGAGATTAAGGAAAGTATTAGATAGCTTAAAGTACATACTATAAGATTTTGAAGTCATATGGATATGTGAAATTTAGTTTGTTGAAGAAAGTGAAATGTAAGTCGTGTTCGGAAATGATTTTGTTATAATTGAGCTAATATTTATTAATGTATTGAGAGGATGATATAGGTCCTATTGTATGGTTAATGAAGTTTTATATAAGTTCCAAGAAGGTTCCACGAGGATTGGAAGTCAAGCGAATTAATGAGGGAAAGTTTCGGATAACTGTGAGTTATACGACCACTTATATTGTCTGTATTACTTTATACGGTCCGTATAAGGGGGTCCGTATAACATGACCCTTACAAAGAAGGATATTTTCTTGGTGGTGTTATACGGTCCACTTATACAGACTGTATAATATTATACGGACCGTATAAGTCCATCGGGCAGATTTTTTAATTTTTTGTATAAATAGATGACCCTTGTTCTTTTATCTCATTCCCCACATTTTCAAAAGTCTTGAGAGCTCCAAAACCCTTCTCCAAGCATATCCCACTCCAACCCATGAGAAAACAAAGATCAAGAGGCAAGAATCAAGATACCCATGTGTTAGAAGTATTGCTAGGGTTAGTAGACTATAAGAAATTCTTAGGTATTGAAGCTAGGGTTTTCATATAAGTTGATAGCTGCTCCAAAGCTCATTCTTGTGAGATAAAAGGTTAGTGTTCATGATTATTTCATGTCATCATGAATGCTTGGCTGTTGAACAACTTGGGTAGAAGAAGAGAGTAGAAAATGAGGTCTAAATGTAGCTTTTATGATGTTTTTGATAGTAAGCTAAGTTGAGTTATGATTCTTAGTATGATATGGGTATAATCTTGTTATGGAAGGTAATAATAGTGATGAGGAAGCATTGTATGAAAATGTGCTAAAGGATAGGTGTGAAGTTGTTAGTATAAGTTGACCATGAGAATGAATTTTAAAGACTTAATGGAATGTGATTACTTGATTATGATATTGTGGTTGTTTGGGAGTTGTTTTGTAATATGGTGGAAGTTGATGAAATAGGGGAAATTCTGCCCAATTTTTGTTAGATAATGAATTGTTCTACTTTGAATTTAAGAGTATCATTAAGGCTTAACTATGGTATGAATCCTTCTAAATGTAGATTGTCCAAGCTTCGACGGTGAACGCTAAGTAGTTAAGAAGACAAAGAGGTATGTAAGGCTAACCCTTCTTTCATTAAGGCATGATTCCTTTGCTATATACCTTCTCATGGGTTCCAAAATGTCTCCCAAATGACTCCATCTCTAAAATTACTAAAGCTTATGATTCTCGATACTTTCACGATGCTACTACCTCCTTTATATGATAGTTGATCCTCTAAGGAAAGATATAACGAAAACGATGATGGTGATGATGTTGATGATACTTATGGACTCTTATGTATGTGTGTCTAAGTATGTATGGCTATTATGTAACACCGGGTTTATATGGCCGGGTATGATACCTATCGCACGCACACCACTGCAGTTAGGTACGGATGACACTGAGCCTTGGTAGGGCTAGGTATGTATAACACCGAACCTTATCACGGTCGGGTGTGTAAGACACCGAAACTCTATGGTCGGGTATGATACTTCTAAATGTATAAATGTATGAAATGGAAGTTTCCCATTAGAAAGAGGGTAAGTAAATATGACGAACGTCGCTAGAGGTATACATGGCTCTTTCATTCCATGACTTTTCTATCTTATGTTATTTCCTATGCTGCTCTATGTTATTGATTATGCTTTACATACTCGGTACATTATTCGTACTGACGTCCTTTTATTTGTGGACACTTCGTCATACCTGCAGGTGGACAAGGAGACCGACTTGATCCATAGATTATGTCACGCCCCGAACCTGGGCCTGGACGTAACACGGCACCCGGTGCCTGACTGCATGTGACCGAGCGAACCAACTGGCTGCTGAATCAACATGTGATACCAAAACATAACTAATTTATAGAATAAAACTAACACATGCTGATCAACTGAAAGTCTCACTGAAATATCATAATGCGGAAATACTTAAGCAATCTGAACATATATGAAATTAGCCAACATGGCTAATCCAAACAACTGAACGACTGCCAACAAGGCTAACATAATAAATATCTGACTGTCTGAACTGTGTCTATGAAGCCTCTAAGAGTACTGAATAATAGAGCTGTCTATAAACTGAAATAACTGGATAGCTGACAACGCCCCGAATGAATGTGGGGCTCACCAATAGCTGATATGTGCACTCCTAATTAGCTGAGTCGTCAACCTGTGTATCGTTACCTGCATCGCGAGATGCAGGTCCCCAAGCAATAAAAAGGGACATCAGTACATTTGGATTGTACTGGTATGTAAAGCAACTGAAGCAATAAAATACTGGAACTGAAACTGAAACTGATAACTGTAACTGTACTAAACAGGAAAGCAAGAAGCTGAAGTACTCCCTGTTCTGAATGAAGAATCACCTGTAAAACTGTAAATATAACTGTGGCCTGGGGCCCAAATAATGTGCACAAAAACTGTGGCCTCTGGCCCAAGCAATACGTATGCATAAACTGTGGCCTAGGGCCCAAAAGTACAGATACAGGTGTTCAACATTAACAATTCACAAAACTGAGACTGGCTATATCTGATAGCATGATAACTGTTTCTGATTATGGGACTCTTGTAAATAGCTGGCTATACACTGACTGAGACTCATGTGATAATAATGCATAAGTCTACAAAGATTACGTGTTGAGTTCATGATGTTCAAAGTGACAACCATGAACGAATTTTGTAACTGCAACCTTAGAAGATAACAGTTCTATATCATATCATGAAACTACGGCTAAACTATATTCTGAGTCAAATTGCTAACAAGTATGAAGAATGAGGCGTAGGGAGAATTATGAACATTCCCTAACGTAGATAGTTAGCCTCACATACCTTAATTCCAGCCTTTGAGCGTAATACAATGTTCGTCACCCCTTTCAACTTTGATCTATAGCAATACAAGTCAAAGGGATTCTATATTAGCAATAATATTCATGATTTGGTCATCTAAGCATTTTATCAAACACTTAATGGGCATAAAGCTTCACAATCTCCATTAATAGTGTTTCTTCACCCAATTCCCATTCTATTACTTCTAGGTGATTCTACAATCTCAATTAGGTGTAATAACGTCATTCTTCATCACCCACATGAATACAACAATCCCAAATCAACAATCCAAAACTCTAGCATAATTCATATAATTTCCTTTATCAAACCCATTTGTTATTCTCCCAAGAATTCATCAATTCTCAACTATAAATGATTTGAGAGTAGGAATATTACCTTTTGTGAGCATCCACCACGAAATCAACTTCCAAAGTTTGATTTGTAGCTTAGAACGACGGCAAGAACTTGTACTACACTTTATCCTTCACGAGCCTTGGGATTTGAGGCCTTCAACTTGTTGGATCCTCTCCTTTCTCTCTCTAACTATCCTTTCTCTCTCTCTAAAATCTGAAAATATGAGGGAAGGAGGCTGCTAGGGTTGGACATTTCCCTTAAATATTAAGTGGAAATGGGTCTGACCCAACATGAGTTCGGGTTGGACCAAGTCCACTGTCCAGCATGACCTTTCTGTCTTAAAACGTTCATATCTCCCTAACCAGATGTCTCCTCGAGGCCCATAATATACCGTTGGAAAGCTATTTCAATTATCTACAACTTTCATGTTATACATTTTTCCAAATTCCCAACTTATAATAGGGTTATGGCCTCCCGAAGTTAGATTAACCGAAAACGTACTTAAATCGACGGCTCATTCGACGTTTCGTCGATCAGTTCGACGAAACGTCGATCTCCTCCGTTGAATTGGCCAAATTTCCAGTGAACAATGCACATTCGACGGTTCAAAGGACGAACCGTCGATCAGATCGACGAAACGTCGATCTGCTCCGTCGAATTGATCCAATTTCCAGTGAACAATGCACAATCGACGGTTCAAAGGACTAACCGTCGATCAGATCGACGAAACGTCGATCTTCCCGTCGAAGTCACCCATTTCCCAGCGAAGACAGGCTTCAGTAAAATGGGCATTACTTTTTGTACATAGCTCCGTTTGGGCTGGGCGACCTATCGTTGGAAAGCTATTTCAAAGATCTACAACTTTCATCAAGGAAGGTTTCCCAAATTCTAAATATTTAAAGGGGTTATGATCATAGGAAGTAAGACCTTCCACAAACTCATTAGCAAACATGCCCTGTAGAGTGGTTTTCAACTTTGCTTTGCCCAAAGACATTTCTTATGACTTAATTAGTTTTCAAGACACTTCCTATAACCCTCATATTGGTTCCATTATATTGTCATCTTATGAGTCGAACTTTCACTCGAAGCTACGAGGTGTTACAGATTATTTGTTCAGGGACTGCATAGAGGAGCTCCATTTGATTCGGAGCTGCAGTTGTTGGTACTATTCTTTTGTGTATATACATATGGGCATGGCGGGGTCCTGTCCCATCTATATGATGTTACATACTCTCTTTAGAGGCTCGTAGACTGTTGTGTATAGGTAGATGTCTTTTAGCCTTGTCAGCTCATATTTTGTATATGATTTTGCTAGCCTCGTCTGCTTCTGTAGATGGATATGGGTATAATTGTTGATGATGATATAAATATGTAATTGCCCAATAAGATTAGTATTATTGATGTATAGAAATCATGCACAGGCCATGTGGCTAACCTAGATGTGAATATGAATGTATGATAAGAGGTTCTCGGGTGGGTTAGCACCGGGTGCCTGTCATGGCCCTCCGGTTGGGTCGTGACAAAAGTGGTATCAAAGTCGTTCTGTCCTAGGGTGTGTCTACGAACCGTGTCCAGTAGAGTCTTGTTTATGGGTGTGTCGCGCGCTACACTTATAAACAGGAGGTTGCGTGTATTTTAGGAATGAATGACCTTCTTTCTTCATAAGATCATGCGATAAATCCATAATATAAGGATTCCTTTTTCCTTAACTGTGTATTATGTATTTCAAAAATTCCTGTAAAGAGGAAAGCTACGACAGCCCAAAAGGGCAAGACAGTGATGGAAAAGCGGGCTGAAAGAATATCGCCACCGGTTATTGAGAGGGATAAATCCCAGAATGAGGTTCCTTCTAGATCCTCCCACTCATTACCCGCTTCAGAGGAGCATGAGGGAGCCTCAGCCCCAGCTCCTCCACCAGATGCTTCGGGCCAAGATGTGAAAGAGGCCATTCATTTACTCACTCAGTTGGTTGCCACTCAAACCCAGCGGGAAGGTACAGGTCAAGGTGATAGGGCTGTTAGTGCATGAGCCCGTGATTTTATTTGCTTAAACCCACCGGAATTCTTCGAGTCAAAGCCGAATGAGGACCCTCAGAGCTTTATCGATGGGATGCTGAGGACACTTCAGTTAATGCATGCTTCAGACATTGAATGGGTAGAGTTAGCATCCTATAGATTGCAGGATGTCGCGGTTCATTAGTATACGGTTTTGATGGCTTGAAGGGGAGTTAATGCACCTCCTCCGTTATGGAAAGAATTTGTTGATGCCTTCCTCTGACATTACTTGCCTATAGAGGTTCGGTGAGCTAGAGCCGATAAGTTCTTGAATCTTAAGCAAGGAAGCATGAGTGCTTTAGTGTATAGTCTTCGCTTCAATTCTTTGGTTAGATATGCTCCGGCTATGGTAGCGGATGTGGGTGATCGAGAGCACCGATTTGTGAGTGGCTTGGGGCCACATTTAATGGATAAATGCTTGACTGCATCTCTTCAAGACAACATGGATATTTCACGCATTCATGCTCATGCCCAGAATTTAGAGGAAAGCCAACAACAGCAAAGAAGTGAGCGTGAGCATGACAGAGGATATAGCAAGAGGGCTAGATCTTTGGGTCCGATTAGTGAATTCAGAGGAGGGCAAAGACAGCAGTTTTCTGGGCATTCAGGTCATTTTATGACTAGTGCGCCTCTACGGTTTACGGGCCAGAGATTTGATAGATCCACTCACTTCGGGTCGAGTCAGAGTTTTAGGGCTTCAGGTTCTCATTTCAGATGCGATTCGGGTCAGGCAAGACCACCTATGCCACGATGTTTCTGGTGCGAGAAGCTACATTGGGGCCAGTGTCGACTAGGTTCAGATGTTTGCTATGCATGCGGTCGGCCAGGCCATATCATGCGTGATTGCCCCTCGATTGGTGGTAGGGGTAGGGTCCAGTCTTCAGGGTCGGCAGCCGGGTCTTCATCATCTATACGCCTTCCGGGGAAAGGTTTTCAGACATCAGTCAGTCGTGGTAGAGGTAGAGAAGGAGCTCCCAGTTCTAGTGGTCCCCAGTACCGTATTTATGCTTTGGCTGGATGGCATGATCTTGAGTCTTCCCCTGATGTCGTCACAAGTATTGTCGGTACTTTCTCATGATGTATATGCATTGATAAATCCAGGCTGCACACTGTCATATGTTACTCCATATATTGCGGGTCGGTTTGGGGTCAAACTGGAGTCAATCAAACCTTTTGAGGTATTGCCACCCGTTGGTGAACCGGTAATAGCTAGCCGAGTATATAAAAATTGTGCAGTTGTGATTTGTGACCACCGTACTATGCTTGATTTACATGAGTTGAAAATGGTGGACTTTGATGTTATTATGGGCATGGATTGTTTGGCTTTTTGCTATGCCGATGTTGATTGTAGAACGAAGATGGTTCGCTTCTAGTTTTCGGGAGTACCAGTTTTGGAATGGAAAGGAAATACAGCATCCCCGAGAGGTAGGTTTATTTCCTATCTCAAGACAAGGAAAATGATTGCTAAAGGTTATGTTTACTATCTAGTTCGGGTTCAAGATGTAGAAGTTGAATCGCCAACGCTTCAGTCTGTCCCCGTGGTGAATGAGTTTCCGGATGTATTCTTGGAAGAGCTTCCAGGCCTTCCCCCTGAGCGGGAGCTCAATTTTGCTATTGATGTTCTACCGGATACTAAACCCATATCCATTCCTCCTTATAGGATGGCTCCTGGGGAGTTGAAAGAGTTAAAGGAGCAATTGAAAGACTTGCTTGGAAAGGATTTTATTAGGCCTAGTTCTTCCCCATGGGGAGCACCCGTGTTGTTTGTGAGGAAGAAAGATGGCTCCTTGCGAATGTGCATTAATTACAGACAACTGAATAAGGTGATGATCAAGAACAAATATCCGCTTCCAAGGATTGATGACTTATTTGATCAATTGCAGGGTGCCAAATGGTTTTCAAAAATATATTTGAGATCCGAGTATCATCACGTGAGAGTTAGGGAGAAGGATATTCCTAAGACGGCTTTCAGAACAAGATACGGCCATTTTGAGTTCCAGATAATGTCATTTGGGCTAACTAATGCACCGGCAGTATTCATGGATTTGATGAACAATGTGTTCAGGCCTTTCCTAGATTAGTTTGTGATCGTGTTTATTGACCATATCCTAGTATATTCTCGATCTGAAGCAGAACATGCGGATCATATGCGTACCATCCTTAAGGTTCTCCAGACTCAAGAGTTATTTGCAAACTTTTCGAAGTGCGAGTTTTGGTTGAATTCGATGACCTTCTTGGGGCATATTATTTCAGTCGATGGTATTCAAGTAGATACCCAAAAGATTGAGGCCGTGAAGACTTGGCCAAGGCCTACAACACCTACGGAGGTTCGTAGTTTTTTGGGTTTAGCAGGTTATTAAAGAAGGTTTGTAGAAGGCTTTTCTTTTATCTCTGCACCACTCACGAAGTTAACCCAGAAATTAGCTAAATTTCAACGGACGGGTGCTTGTAAACATAGCATTCAAGAGTTAAAGGATACATTGACCTCTGCCCTAGTCCTGACACTTCCAGAAGGACCGGAAGGTTATGTTTCCTATTGCGATGCTTCAGGAATTGGGTCGGGATGTCTGTTAATGCAACATGGTAAGGTGATCGCTTATGCCTCAAGGCAGTTGCAAAAACATCAAAAGAATTATCCAACCCATGATCTTGAGTTGGCTGCAGTGATTTATGCATTGAAGATGTGGATACATTACTTGTATGGCGTCCATGTTGATATTTATACAGATCATAAGTGCCTCCAGTATATTTTCAAGCAGAAGGAACTGAATTTGCGGCAAAGTCACTGGTTGGAGTTGTTGAAAGATTATAATGCTAACATCCTATATCATCCCGAGAAAGCAAATATTGTGGTTGATGCTCTTAGCCGTAGATCCATGGGAATTTTATGCGACGTTCAGCCAGAGAAAAGAGAGATAGCTCGTGAGCTCCAGCACTTAGCTAGCCTAGGAGTTCGGGTAGTGGACTCAGGCAATATGGAAGCTATCATTCAAAATTTAGCGGTCTCATCGCTAGTAGTTGAAGTGAAAGAGCGTCAGTACGACGATCTCATGCTAGTTCATTACAGAGATACACTTCCTTAGAAGAAGAAGTCATCCTTCGAGATTTAGGGAGATGGAGTTCTCCGATGTCAATACAGGTTGTGTGTTCCCGATGTTGCAGGGTTATGTCAACAAATTTTAAAAAAAGCCCATTGTTCCCGTTATTTCGTTCACCTAGGAGCATCGAAAATGTATCATGATCTTAAATCTATATATTAGTGGAATGGAATGAAGAAGGACATAGTGAAATTCATAGCTCAATGTCGTAACTATCAGCAAGTGAAAATTAAGCACCAAAAGCTCGGCGGATTGTTACAAGCTATAGAAATTTCAACTTGGAAATGGGAAGTGATTAAAATGGATTTCATTGCAGGATTACCCCGTTCTCGACGTAAGTATGATTCTATATGGGTGATTGTAGATAGACTCACGAAGTCAGCTCATTTCTTACCGATCAGGACTACGTATGCAGCAGAAGATTATGCAAAGCTTTATGTTAAAGAGATAGTGTGACTTCACGGTGTTCCAATATCTATTATCTCCGATAAAGGGACTCAATTCACAGCCAATATCTGGAAAACTTTCCAAGAAGGTTTAGGGACTTGGGTGAGTCTTAGCACGACATTTCACCCATAAACGGATGGGCAAGCTGAGCATACCATCCAGACGCTTGAGGATATGCTACGGGCATGTGTATTAGATTTTGGAGGTAGTTGGGATGATCACTTACCACTTATTGAATTTGCTTATAAAAATAGTTATCATTCTAGCATCCAAATAGCCCCGTATGAGGCTTTATATGGGCGCAAGTGTAGATCTACAATTGGGTGGTTTGAAGTAGGAGAGACAAAATTGATATGGCCAGACTTGGTCCAGCAAGCTATAGAGAAAGTCAAGCTTATACAGGATCGATTATTAATAGCTCAGAGTCGTCAAAAATCCTATGCAGATAATCATCGAAGGGACTTAGAGTTCCAAGTGAAAGATTGGGTATTCTTAAAGGTGTCGCCAATGAAGGGCGTCATGAGATTTGGCAAAAAAGGCAAGCTTAGTCCTCGGTATAGTGGACCTTATGAGATTGTACGCAAAGTAGGCCAAGTGGCTTATGAATTAGACCTACCTCCTGATTTGGAGTCAGTTCACCCAGTTTTCCATGTATCGATGCTTCGTAAGTGCGTTGGAGATCCTTCTAGAGTTGTCCCGGTAGATGATGTCCAAGTCACTAAGCAATTATTCTACGAAGAAGTTCCCATTGCCATTCTAGATAGGCAAGTACGGAGACTCAGAACCAAAGATATAGCTTCAGTTAAAGTTTTATGGAGAAATAATAATAGAGAGAAAATGACTTAGGAAGCAAAAGAAGACATGAAGTTCCGGTACGCGCATTTATTTACGCCTCCAGAGGAGACTCAAGAAGAGACGACATTGTGCTCAGGTATGCAGTGCTTTCCTTCATACTTTCCTAGTCGTGTGTGGCCATGGTTATTGATGTTGTTGTTGTAGCCCTGTAAGGCGATTTATTTTGGGTTGTTGTGGAAGAATGGTAGTGCCATATTAACGGGGAAACTCTGGCCAAATTTATAGAATCCCCAAGAATCTAACATTCGAGGACGAATGTTCCTAAGGGGGGAAGAATGTTACATCTTGGAAATTTCGAATTGTTGCCTCGTGAGTAGGCTAACGTGAGCTTAAGGTGATTATGAAACCTTTATGATATTAAGGAAAGTATTAGATAGTTTAAAGTGCATACTATAAGATTTTGAAGTCATATGGATATGTGAAATTTATTTTGTTGAAGGAAGTGAAATGTAAGTCGTGTTCGGAAATGATTTTGTTATAATTGAGCTAATATTTATTAATGTATTGAGAGGCTGATATAGGTCCTATTGTATGGTTAATGAAGTTTTATATAAGTTCCAAGAAGGTTCCACAAGGATTCGAAGTCAAGCGAATCAATGAGAGAAAGTTTTGGATAACTGTGAGTTATATGACCACTTATACGGTCCGTATAACTTTTATACAGTCCGTATAAGGGGGGGTCCGTATAACATGACCCTTACAGAGAGGGATATTTTCTTGGTGTTGTTATATGTTCCACTTATACGGACCGTATAAGTGGTCTGTATAAGTCCATCAGGCAGATTTTTTATTTTCATGTATAAATAGATGACCCTTGTTCTTTTATCTCATTTCCAACATATCCAAAAGTCTTGAGAGCTCCAAAATCCTTCTCCAAGCATATCCCACTCCAACCCAAGAGAAAACAAAGATCAAGAAGCAAGAATCAAGATACCCCTGTGTTAGAAGTCTTGCTAGGGTTAGTAGACTAAAACAATTCTTGGGTATTGAAGCTAGGGTTTTCATATAAGTTGATAGCTGGTCCAAAGCTCATTCTTATGAGATAAAAGGTTAGTTTTCATGCTTATTTCATGTTATCATGAATTCTTGGTTGTTGAACAACTTGGGTAGAAGAAGAAAGTAGAAAATGAGGTCTAAATGTAGCTTTTATGATGTTTTTGAGTTGACCATGAGAATGAATTTTGAAGACTTAATGGAATGTGATTACTTGATTATGATATTGTGATTGTTTGGGAGTTGTTTTGTAATATGGTGGAAGTTGATGAAATAGGGGAAATGCTGCCCAATATTCGTTAGATCATGAATTGTTCTAGTTTGAATTTAAGAGTATCATTAAGGCTTAACTATGGTATGAATCCTTCTAAATGTAGATTGTCCAAGCTTCGACGGTGAACGTTAAGTAGTTAAGAAGACAAAGAGGTATGTAAGGCTAACCCTTCTTTCATTAAGGCATGATTCCTTTGCTATATACCTTCTCATGGGTTTCAAAATGTCTCCCAAATGACTCCATCTCTAAAATTACTAAAGCTCATGATTCTCGATACTTTCACGATGCTACTACCTCCTTTATATGATAGTTGATCCTCTAAGGAAAGATATAACGAAAACGATGATGGTGATGATGTTGATGATACTTATGGACTTTTATGTATACATGTCTAAGTATGTATGGCTATTATGTAACACCGAGTTTATATGGATGGGTGTGATACCAATCACGCGCACACCACTGCAGTTGGGTACATGCCACGACCCAACCGGAGGGCCATGACGGGTACCCGGTGCTAACCCACCCGGGCACCTGTTATCATACATTCCTATTTACATCTAGGTAAGCCACATAGCTAAATCATACTTTCTATCCCTCATTCATACTAATCCTATTGGGCAACAATACATTTATATCACCGTCAACAACTATGCCCATATCAATGTACATAAGCCGACGAGGCTAACAAAATGATATCCAAAATATAAGCCGACAAGGACAAATACATCTAACCATATACACATGTCTACGAGCCTCTAAGGAGAGTATGTCACATCATATAGGTGGGACAGAACCCCGCCATGCCCATAAGTATGTACACGAAAGAATAGATACCAAAAGTTTTAGCTCTGAATGAAATGGAGCTCCACTACGTAGTCCCTGAGTAATAAAGCTATGGATCAAGTCAGTCTCCCTGGCCACCTGCGGGCATGACGCAGTGTCCACAAACAAAAGGACGTCAGTACGAAGAATGTACTGAGTATGTAAAGCATAATCAACATCATTATAGAAGCATAATAAACAACATAAGAAATAGCATAAGATGGGAGGTAGTAGAACTATCATCATAGACACTTACTTGTCTTCCATAGGGACCTTTCATTTCTAATGCGTGTTTGTGTACATACACACATACATATCCATATCCGTATCCATATTCGTATTCGTGTTTGTATCTGTGTTTATATCCATATTCATATTTATATTCATAGCATACCCGACCATGAGGGTTCGGTGTTTCACATACCCGGACATGAAAAGAGTCGGTGATTATATGTACCTGGCCCTACCAAGGCTCAGGGTTATCCGTACCTAACTACAGTGGTGTACACGCAATACATATCATACCCGGCAATATAAGCTTGGTGTTACATAATAGTCGTACATAAACACAAATACATAAGAGCTCATAAGCGTCTTTGGCATCATTACTATCATCGTTTCATTACATCTATCCTTAGAGAATCACTCATCATATAAGGAATTTAGTAGAGTCAAATCATAACAAGAATCATGAGCTTTAGTAGCTTTAAAGATAGAATCATTTTGAGGACATTATAGACTCATGAAAGAATAGGTATATAGCCAAAGAACCATGCCTTATTGAAAGATGAGTTAGCCTTACATACCTTTCCGTTCAGCTATTCTATCGCTTGAACGTTCTCCTTCAATGCTCACGTTTCTACCTTCATTAGAGTTTATTCTAACATTAAAAAATCGATAACTTATCATTCTTCGTGCCCTTCGTTAGTATATTCACTGTGCATTAACGGAACATTTTCCGAGGTGTAAAAGTACGGATGACACTGAGCCTTGGTAGGGCCAGGTTTGTATAACATCGAACCTTATCATAGTCGGGTATGTAAGACACCGAACCTCTACGGTCGGGTATGATACTTTTAAATGTATAAATGTAAGAAATGGAAGTTTCCCATTAGAAAGAGGGTAAGTAAATATGATGAACGTCGCTAGAGGTATACATAGCTCTTTCATTCCATGACTTTTCTATCTTATGTCATTTCCTATGCCTCTCTTATGTTATTGATTATGCTTTACATACTCAGTACATTATTCATACTGACGTCCATTTGTTTGTAGACACTGCGTCATGCCCGCAGGTGGACAGGGAGACAGACTTAATCCATAGATTATTTGTTCAGGGACTGCATAGAGGAGCTCCATTTGATCCGGAGCTGCAGTTGTTGGTACTATTCTTTTGTGTACATACATATGGGCATAGCGGGGTCCTGTCCCGTCTATATGATGTTATATACTCTCTTTAGAGGCTCGTAGACTGTTGTGTATAGATAGATGTCTTTTATTTCTGTTGAAACTGGTATGTTTAGGTTGTTTAGATAAGATAGAGTAGCTATGACTTAGATGGTAGTGGTTAATGAACTTAAAGCTATGTATGTTGATTTTGTAAATGTTTGCTGAAAAATGACCCCTCTCCAAAAAATGATATAGATACTCAGGGTATGTTGTGTATTGACATGCATGCTTCTGTTTATGACATTTTAGAATATTGTTGTATTATGTGTGTCGAATGTTACTTGGGTGGTAAATAAAGTGATCCTTTTGCCATTGTGCATGTGAGTGCATTAGTTATGTTCGTACTCTGCTTTTGCAATCTAGAACTTGCTCGATTTTTCTTGCTTGAATGCTTTGGATACTTTGGTTGTGAAGTGATCGTAGGCTTTCTTTAGAATTCAGTCACTATTGCCTTATAAGCCTTACCCTGTGATGCAATAATCCCTAGTTTCTCCTCTTGAGCCTTTGACCTTTTTCTTGACTAGCCGTTAACAAACCCGTACCCATTTTAAATGAATCCCATCTTTGCACTTGTTCCCTCCTTGACACCGTTAGAGAGAAGAGGCGAAACGCCTAAGTTGGGGGTGACAAAAGTGTGAAGAAGAGGCTAAAAGTCTAAGTTGGGTGTGGCGTGAGTTTTTTGGATTCGATGTGGTTGTTATAAAAATTTAAAAAAAAAAACAGAAAAAGTGCGGCATGAAAAGAAAGTAGTTTCAGTAGTAGCAAACCACATCGAGGTAGAACAAGTGAAAACAAAGGGAGAAAAATAAGAGGCGAATCAAAGTAAAAGAAAAGTGTAGTGTTCAAGGAGGGTGAGTCACTAATTCCTAAATAATTATTGTTACACCCCGAAAAATTTCTCGTTACTAAGGCCGCAGACGGCTTAATGTGAGCTCAAGGAGGAGCAAATATTACCAGTATAAAGGATGAAATTCTACTGTATTAGCATGAGGATAGCATGACTATGATATTTGGAATTCGTACAATATGATTGGAATGATACTTTAAAAGATATATAGCCCTCGTAACCGTAAGCTGAGGTGGGGCCCACATGATGGGGTTTTTACAAAGGACATATGACAAGTTATAAGGACAATATACGTGAAGTTAAACATAACTCAAGAAGGACCCTTGACCCAAATCCAAGTGTAAGCCCTCCAAAAAGATGTTTTTAAGTTACGTTTTCGGGTGATCTAACTTCGGGAGGCCATAACCCCATCATTATTTGGGAATTTGGGAAACCTCCAAATATGAAAGTTGTAGATAATTAAAATACCTTTCCAACCATAGGCCGTAGGCCTTCACACGACATAGGGATAAAGAGTTATGAACGTTTTAAGGCAGAAAGGTCAAGCTGGGCAGTGGGCTCGGCCCAACCCGACTCAAGGTCGGTGGGAACCGACCCAAGACCCCTATATAAGGGCCAAATTCGTGATATTTCTTGACATTTAACCCCAGAAAGACCTGAACATTTTAGAGATAGGGAAGAGAGCCCTTAGAGAGAGAAACCAAGTTTTGATCAAGTTCGAAGTCCCGAATCCCGAGGCTCGTGAAGCGTAAAGTGCAGTACAAGTTGTTTCCATCGTTTTAAGCTAAATTTTGAACTTGGGGAATGTTGGTTTCGTGGTGGCTGCTCATATAAGGTATGTTTAAGATGTTAATGATGTTCTCACCATGATCATTGATAGATTTGACGGGTTAGAATAGAGAAAATGACGTTTAAAGTTCGGTTATCATTTTTGGATATCAAATAACTTGGGGGATGTTTTGTTATGACTAAATGGATAGAGTTAGTTGGATATTGATATAAAATGATTGTTGATGTTGTTGATAAGTTGTTGTTCTTGAATTTGGGAGAATAAAGTGTATGAAGATATCGTATACAAAGCGTATACTGGGCTGTTTTGGTGTATATCTTTGGGAGTTGATGCTTTGAGTTTAAAGAGGCTTATATGAGATAGTTGTTGTTGTTGTTGGTTTCTGATTGTGTTGTTAAATTGAATTGGAATTAGAGGGAAGCAAAAATTACAGGAAAAATGCTGCCCGAATTTACGGAAGTTAATTACAAGCTTAGAGAAGTATATGAACCTTTTTCAAGTTGTCTACAGTTTCCTTTACCTTGATTGTAGATTGGCCTGTGTTTGGAAGCATAAGTTAAGCTAATCACGTAAGCGACAAGATATGTAAGGCAAACCTTTCTTCCTTTGGCATGATTCTTGTTATTATTCGTTCTATATGTACTCCATATGATTCCGTTCTTAGACAAGTAAGGTCTAAATGTTTCTTGTGATGGCTTATCGATATTGTACTCCTATTCTGTTCCGAAAGGAACACCCATAAGGTCCCAAGTTGAGTTGTGTATAAGGTTTTACTAACGATTTTGAGGAAATGAGTTTTACACTAAAGGAAACATAAAGTTTGAATTTCAAACCACTCCGAAGGGGGTGCAAGATTTTACTACTTCATTTCATTTATTATTTATGTTTACATTCCATAGTATCATCCCTTTGTATTGACATGATCATTATTCTTTGGGTAGGGCAACAAGATGAAATTGAGTAAAATATGAGTAGTAAGAATTTCATAACAATTCTGCCCTTAAACCTGAAAGTATGTCCTCCTAAGTCCAATGAGATACAAATTTGATAACCTCTTATGAAAGACCAAGGCTAATAACTGGATTGTGATGAATTGATTAGTGTCTTATGATATGAATTGAAATTAATATTTGTGGATTGAGTTTGTGTTAATATGATGGTGATATTAAGCCGGAAGCGGCTGCCCGAAGGGGCCACCCTAGCTAAGCCGGAAGCGGATGCCCGAAGGGGCCATCATTATTATACCGGAAGCGGCCGTCCGAAGGGACTATTGTAATACTATCCGGAAGCTGCTGTCCGAAGGGACCATTCTGTTAACATGTTGGAAGCGGCATGTGTGTTGGATTGCATTATTTACTTAAAAATTATTTTGAGAATTCGTGTGCACATTTATGGTTCTTCTAGCGAAGGCTGCAGCTATTGAGTTAGATTATGATTTTTTCTCTCCTAAGTTAAATTATGATTATGATTTGTTACCACCTTACATACTCAGTACATTGTCCATACTGACGTCCTTTTGCCTGGGGACGCTGCGTTCATGCCCGCAGCCCCAGATTGTTTGACAGGTTAAGTGTTATATCCCGTATATTTATACATCGACTTATTCACAAGCAAATCGACTCAAGTTAAAGGCGGAATTATTTTCGGGCAGGAAATAAGAACTTTTAATTTTCAATTTTAATTACTACATAAATCGTTTATAAATTTTATTTAGTGTAAAAGTATTATTGGGGATTTGGAACTAATTAATTATGATTATATTATTAAGTAGGGATTAGTGATTAATTAAAATTAATTAAATTAATTACAACTTGTGGGCCCCACCCATTTTTAATAAAAAAAAAAATCAAAGGTGTTAAGGTGATGATTCACCAATGTGGGCACGTGTTGGGCTATAGGGAATCATATAAATGATCAAGCTAATGACTAAAGTTAGGATTCATTTCATTTTTGCAAAATTGATGCTTAAGAAAAAAAAAAGAAAAAAAAAAGAGCATGGCCATGGCTGCTGCTCACGGCCAGCCATGGCCAGGAAAATGTTGTTGTTTTTTTGTTTTGAGTTAATTCTAAGATAATTTGCAAGTTCAAGGAGGTGATAGCAACATTGGATATTAAGTTGGAGAAGAAGAAATTGCAAAATTGGAGCAATTGAGCGTACAAATTCCTCCGAGAAAAATTTGGTAAGATTTTCTTATTTTATGGTGTGATTATGTTAATGGTGTTGTAATGGGAGGATTAAAATTTTATTGGACGAAATTGGAATTAAGAAAATGCATGAATTCATTGTTACACGAAATTGTGGGTTGAAAAGGATTAAAAAGGGTTATTGGATTGTTAGGATTGTTATGTGCTGAATTGTGAGAATTTTGTATGTACATCTCTATTGTTGGTATTTTTGTGTTAACAGGAGAATAATTGGAAATTCGGGTTAGGCGAATATATAGGGGAAATGCTGCCCGATTTTCGTTAAGTCCTTAACTAATGAAAACCCTAATCGAGAAAGTATAAGTTAAAGAATGAGTCATATAAGCGATGGGCTACGGATTTACGAACTAGAAAGTATAGTTACTAACGATAGCGTTACTTTTATATTAAATAGGCTAAAGGGGCAACGAAGCGAACGGGTTTGCGATTAATCGTTAACAGGTATGTAAAGCTGTCCCTTCTTTCTTTTGGCATGTCTTAGATTTAAGTGACGAATGATATGAGCTTTGGGGTAATTCTATTCATAAGTTTCGAGTGTGATTCATGATTCCTATTCACTTCTTGATGCTAGAACTCTTGAAATGATTGAGCTTCCCTCCCAAGTTTTCTATACGTTGGATAGTAGTCGATATATATAAGCTCCTATTCATAGAGACTCTACGATAATTGATGTCCTTGACTTCTATAAGCTGTTTCATTCTATATTGACATATGTCTATAGTTCTTAAGGATCTTTTAATATTATTTATGATGACGTTCGAGGAATATTTGGTATGATTGTCACTATTGATACTCAGGTGTAAATCCCTTCTTCTTATTCTGTTTGGGTCTTGATAATGTTTTAAATTGCATATGGTTGCTCACTGCTCTGCTCGTGCATGCCTCAATATGTCTTTCACCGAGTCCCGGGCTGGGTATGTTATCGTGCACAGTTTCACTGCATTGTTCACCGAGTCCCTCACTAGAGGGTCGGGTACGGTATATATATATATATATATATATATGATATGATGATATGTTATGGCGGCCAGGAGGGCATATGATGACTTTATTCACCGAGTCCCATAATGGGCCGGGTATGATATATGATATTGACATGCATGATTTATGTTTCAAAAGGCAAGTGTTTTGGTATTTTGAATGTTATATTTGTCTCTTGCACTCCCTATTTCAGTTATGATCCTCTTTACTGTATTTCATGCTTTACATACTCAGTACATATGTCGTACTGACCCCCTTTCTTCGGGGGGCTGCGTTTCATGCCCGTAGGTACAGATAGTCGGTTTGGTGACCCCTCAGCATAGGACTTCTACTAAGCTGTTTTGGAGAGCTCCGTTGTTCCGGAGCCTGGACTTTTGGTACAGGTCTTATGATATATATGTATATGTTTATCCAGGGGCACGGCGGGGCCCTGTCCATATTTCGCTATCGATACTCTTAGAGGTTTGTAGACATATGTGTGGGTTGTGTATATGTTTTGTTCAGCTGTGTCTAAACGATGTGCCATGTATATGTTCGTCTGTAATGGCAGCCTTGTCGGCTTGTATATGACATGATATTGATGTGTAGTGGCAGCCTTGTCGGCTTGTGTATCATTTTATGATCGGACTTGTTGTGACTCCTCAGGAGACAGTCTATCGGGATATATATATATATATATATATATATATATATATATATATATATATGTGATGACGTTACGAACCGTTAGAGTTCTTTCGCAAGTTACTATATTGTTTGTAGTTTCAGTTTGGCTATATCTAACAGGTACGTATACGGGTGCCCAGGTCGGGCACTAGTCATAGCCCATGGGGTTGGGTCGTGACATTAAGTTTATAGCTAGGATGCTTGGACGTCAGCTGGGACAAGCAAGTTCCACCTCATTCTGGAGCTGTGCTGAGTCATGTATAGATATGTATGATTATGGGTATGTCAGGGCCCTGTCCTGACTCATACTGTTCAGTTTACTCCTTAGAGGCTTCTGTAGACAGTGTCCTGTGGTATGTTTGTCGACAAAGTAATGTCAGTTGTGGATTTTAGAAGAGTATGTATTTTAGATGATTTCAGTTGGTTTAAAATACTTATTTGATTGAAAGTTTTCATAATGGTTACACAAATAATGATTTCGATTTGAAAAAGTTTTATGTTCTAAAAAGTTTTTTTGAAATAACAGGTTTTGATAGAACGAATGTCTAAGGGTTCGCTCGACTCTGATAAGAGTCGCGTGCCCATCATGCCCTACCATTGCTAGGGTGTGACAGTTATCCTACCTGTCCCTAAGCCTACATTACAAGTCGAGAACAAGTCCTAGTGTGGTCACGACTTAACCGTCCAAAGCTAAGGCATTGAAAGTAAGGGCAAGCATATGATATGTGCATTTTTAGTGTGTGAACGTCTTTGTGTGTGTGAGTGTGAGTGTTTCTTCTCTCTTTCATATTCGTCCCACATCTTTGTATATATGTGTGTGGGACATTCTTTGGTCTGTGTGAAGGCATAAAGGTTGAGCAACATTGAATACTTACCCAAAAGTAATGTTTGTGCGTGCATCAGTTGTTCTAATAACTCGCTGTCATTTATAGAATTTCATTGTTAGTCGTGACGTGTTTTGGATCATACATCTGGTTTGAACTATTTTAAATTGAGAGGGTCAGTAAGGGAAAATAATGCATGTCGGTAGTTCTTAGCCAAAACCATTGTAGATATTGTTATTCTATTGTATCTATGTTAGTTGAGTCATGTGTGTTGTGACTTGCATGAGGACAAGCAAAGACTTCAAGTTGGGGGTACTGATGTGTCGCGAAATTTCGGCACATTTAATGCTTTTTTACGGCGAGTTCTACTTGTTTTTCAAGCAAGTTTGGGTCTTTTGATGTATTTTTGTTATGTTACAGGTATTTATCGTGTTTATGGCGAAAGTCGTGGAAATGGCTTAAATAGAAGTAACTAAAGCTGGGACTTTATGGAGCAAAAAGACAGACCGTATAATATTGACGGGCCGTCAATTCTATCGTAGATCAGTGACAGAGAGCTGCTATGTTGAGAGGAAATTCACGGCAAAAAGTACAGACCGTATATTATTTATGTCACGACCCAACCCCGTGGGCCGCGACTGGTACCCTAACTGGGTACCCATACGTACCTACCTAACAGAGTTGGCGAACCAGACAGAGAATTTATGATAGGTGCTCATAGATTCAAACCAATACAAATACGGCGCGCGCGAAAATATACACATACATAAACATACTGACGCTTACACATAAGCCGTTGAGGCTAACATAGCGGACAGAGTCACAAAAGCATACGTACCTACCCGAATCGTAGCAACCCGTAACCCACATACATATCTACAGGCCTCTAACAGACATACAGAATCATATGACGGGACAGGGCCCCGCCGTACCCAGAATTTACCAAACGTACAGAATGTACAGATGTCAGAAGATATATACCAAAAGTACACGCTCCGGATCAAAGGAGCTCTCCAAAATAACAGAATATGTGCCCTAGACTGGCGGCGTATCACCGGGTGCGTCTGTACCTGCGGGCATGTAACGCAGCCCCTGAAGAACCGGGGGTCAGTACGGAAAATGTACCGAGTATGTAAAGCAGAAATGTAACAAATATGAGCATGATCAAGAACAGGAGTACAAAAACATAGCTGTCAAAACCACAGTCAAAGTCGGAGATGCAAGGGTATAACTAGCAAAGTCACACTCGGAACTGGAGGTTCAGAAATATAACAGACAGAGCTATAGTAAGGGTCCGTAGTACAAAAAGGTGAGTACCTTATTCGAGACCTCAGGAAAAAGAAATAGTACCAAAGTATAGGTGATGCATGCCAAATCATATAATCATCATATAAGCATATAACATGTCTCGGCCCTCTGATAAGGGACTCGGTGAGTGAAATCATGCGTGTCATAATCACGTACCATGTATTCATAACGTGTCCCGGCCCTCTACTGCGGGTCTCGGTGGAAAATCATCATGTGCCATCCTGGCCACCAACCCCGTATCATCATAACATAAACATATACAGATAACGTGTCCCGGCCCGCAAGTACGAGGGACTCGGTGAATAATGCAGAGGAATGTGCACGAGTAACAGAACCTGGCCCGGGCGTAGTGAAGGAAGCGTTGAGGCATCCACGAACAGATTAATGAGAAACCACATACATACAAATCACTATGCAGACTCAATGGAACTGAAATAGATCAAATGGCATGTCGAATCAAAGTATCCGAACAATATTCATAATACGCGCCTATATATCATTTGGGAAGGCACGACAGATTATTACCAGAATAAGACTTTCAGATGTCAATAATCATTTTGTAAGATTTATAGAAAAATATAGTCATATCATGATTAGAATGTTAATCTAGATGTGGTATGAGAAAATCGGACAAAAACAAAGTAGTTAAAATTATACCGAGAGTATCGGGCCTTGTGGGCCCACCTCGGACCAACCCGAGGCGACGTTCGTAAATTACAGATAGTAGACCTTATGAGGTCGTCCATAATCATTTGGAAGTATTCCGACTCCGTTTAGGAAAGTTGCATACTTAAAGCTCACTTTGAAGACAAGTTATAAGGAAATGGACTCAATCTTACTGAAGAAATTGGGGCGGATTTCAATCTCGAATTCCGAGGGACGGAGTCGTATCTAAGGCTCGCGACCGAGCCTATTACGTTTAGAACATGCCTAAGAATGAAGGGGTAGGCTTTACATACCTTGGTTGCATCCTACGCTCGTCCAAACTCGATTCCTGTTTCGCCCAAAAACTGCAAATGGTCACATTTACCAGTTACTATTCATGAGACTTAAAATTTCTAACCTTAACCGATACTTGTCTATAAGAATTTGGGCAGCACCTCCCCTATACATATAGCCTCCCCGAGATTCAACTCGGCTCCAAACAACCAACAACAACCCAACAACAACATCAACAATTATCATAATTCATAATATACGCAATTAGTCTACTTTACGACATAATGCAATAATCCTCATTTCGACTTCACACTCCCAAATCAATACCAACATTCTCTCCTTTATTCTAATCAAAGTCATTACAATACCATTCGGAATCATATCATAACATTTCTACAATATATACACGAGATATACACAAGATATACAAACATGCAAACTTTCCATCAAAGCCATAATTTATCCAATTCTCCTAATCTTTAACATACAAGTTCATAACACATTTCCATCTTCCAAGTTCATCAACATAAATCATCATTTGCACCTTAACCACTTCATTTTCTTAATTTCATAAGATCATACTAAAACGACATACTTTCCGACAACAACTTAACAACAATTTCTTCATGTTAGCTTAACCCATTATTCTTCCATCTACTTCACAAAACCATAACAACACAATTAACATACCAAACAAAATTAATTCATTTTTCCACCATCAACACAACACCACACGGCTACATTCCATATTTCCAATTTCTGTCGAATTCATTCAACTTTCATTTCTAATACAATTTTCACCATAACTACAACTAGAATACAACATAAAAATTCAACTCATTACATCAACACACACACACAACCACTTTCCAACAAACACACCCACTTTGCAAACTTCCATATTTTCACAAATTCTATTCATTTCTACATATTACAACATAAACCAAACTTCATAACATAAGAAAATGAATTGATTCTTACCTTTCTTAAAGTCTTCACTTGCCACCAAAGCTACTTTCTTGCCAAAATAATTATACCAACTTAAAGAGCACCTTGAGCTTAGTAGAAATTTCAAAAGAGATGGATTTTTGAACCAAGAATCAAGCTCCAAGAATTTTTTTATTTCCTTTTCTTTTCTCTCTCTCTCTAGGCCGAATTGCCTCTTTCTTTTTCCTCTCAATTTTTCTTTTGTTTTCTTGATAAGTCTTGAAGCTTCTAGGCTTATATAATAATGATCACATGGAAAATTAATTAAAATTCCATGGGCTTTGGCCATTGTTGGCCGGCCACCTCTCTCAAATTGGGCCTCATTTTTCCTTTTTATTTTTGAGCCCAATTGGTTAGAATTCTTGTTTTGTAATTCCCGAAACTAATTTTCAAAATTCCTATTTTGCCCTTGGCCTCCTCTCGTATCTCCACATCAATATTTTCCTGAGTAACATATGCATATTGGCTAGAATCAAAATATAGCCTCATTTCTCCCAAGCCACAAATTATTTCGAATTTTCCGAGTGTTCGAAATTACGGGATATAACATCCTCCCCCCCTTTAGAACATTCGTCCTCGAATGTTAAATTTACCTTATGGGGTCTCGTAACACTTCGGGGAGGTTCCTTTCTTTCCTTCAAAATTCCTTTCAATGTTACAATTGCCATCAACGTCTTTCACCTCTTGTCACACTCCTCGGTCGTAATACCACGTCATATCAAACAGATTCATAACTGGGGTCGGACGCATAGAAGCGTATCGGACAGATTCGTAATCGGAGGCAAACGTACGAAACTATGACGGACAAATTCGTAGTAAAAATTAGACATATGGGAGTATGTCAGACAGATTCGTGGTCGGAGTTAGACGTACTAAGATGTATCAAACAGATTTGTAATCAGAATCGGACGTACAAAGGCATATCAGACAGAAACATAATCAGATTCAGTAGTACAGAAGCATAATAGACAGAGTCTTGTTAAGATCAGGGGCGTAGAAGTATAGCAGACAGAATTTTTTTGATTAGAATCAGACCGTTTCCTCTAATGTTTTAGTAATTTACAAAAATTTCCCTTGTCGACGTTCCACTATTCATTTACCGGTCCGTTCACCAAGTTTTCACACAAATAGTTTTATGTTCCGCTTGTCTGATCTTTCTAATGTCCGTACTCATTTTCTTTCCTTTAGGTTATCCCAGAGTTCCCACTTCCCTCTTATAGCAGTATTTATGAAAATTGGGTATACTTCCCAGGGGGGTCAGCCATCCCAGAATTACCCTGGCTCTAGCACGCTTAACTTCGAAACTTTCATATGTTTTGGTGTGTTATTGCTAGTATAATTGCGTCGACTGCCCCACACGACCTTTGTCACGCCATTTAAGGCAGATTGGGGTCTTAGTAAACTTTCGAAAAATTTTCGTAGCGGGTCCCACCCTGGTTTAAACCATACAATTATCAGTTTATCCTTCCGAATCCTCAATGTCCATTCCCATCTGTATGTTCATAGCTGTCTCAAATGGTTCTATCTGGTTTAAAATTATCTTACTTTTACTAATACCCAGAAGAAGAAGATCACGTAATATAATAGAACATAGATCCAACCATACGCATATATCTCAAGAAAAGATTAATAATATACCTGGGTCTGCGCTTGATGACGGTCCTGGGTCCTGTCGGCCGGTCAAAGCATATACGCGGTTCAAAGGACCGCCAGAACTAGAAGCTCCGCCGCGACCTCTGCCACGACTCCCTAGTGCCGGCATATCTCTCCCCGTGGGGCGCATGGCTACTGAAGGAGAAGATGAGCCAGCAACTGATCCAGTAGGTTGGGCGGAACCTGAACCACCCTTGTACGGGCACTCCCTCATAACGTGGCCCTGACGGCCGCACGAAAAACAGGCTCCGGTGGCGCGACGACATTCTCCCGAGTGGTGCTTGCCGCACTGAGGACACTGAGGCATAGATAGCCTCGTCTGACTGAACCCCCCACTTTGTTGCGAATCCAAGGCCCTAGAACTCTGGCCTGCTCCAGAGAGACCTGCGCCATCAAAACGCCTGCCGGCGGACTGTGTACCCCGGCCTGACGGAGGGAGGGATCTACCGGACTACTGCTGCTGAGGCCATCCGCCTCGGGAATCTCCAGAATATCCCGCGAATCTAGCCCTTTTAGGCCGTCTCCTATCATGATCGCTATCTGGCTGTCGCACGCTGCGCCGGTCCTCCATGCCCTGCGTATAAGCCTGTAACCGGGCGATGTCCATATCAGTCTGCGACGCCATCGCCATACAACCATCAACCAGGTAATCGTCTAGCCCCATCACATACCGGTGCATTTTGTCCTCCATATCGGCTACGATAGTAGCAGCATATCGGGCTAGGGAATCAAACTCTAAATTATACTCCCGAATACTCCTGCCTCTTTGCTTTAGCTGCAAAAACCTATCAACTCTCGCCCGTCGCAGCTCTGGAGGGAGAAAATGGCGAAGAAATGCGGCCACAAACTCATCCCAGGTAGCTGGGGGAGCACCCTCACCCCTGGACAGCTCCCAGGACTCATACCAATTAGCCGCCACATCCCGTAGTCTGTGCGAGGCTAGCTCAACGGACTCGGTCTCCGAAGCCCTAACCAGTCCCAATGAGCGCCTCATCCCCCGAATGAAGTCATGGGGGTCCTCCTCGGGCTTTGTCCCGAAAAACTCTGGGGGACCGCATGTCAGAAAATCACGGACTCGCAGGCTATCACGCCTGTCATCATCATCCTCACCTCTCCGCCCGCGTCCGCAAGCCTGCCCTGCCACTATCGTCGTCAACAGCTGCACGGCCTCCCTGAAAGTCCTGTTCTCAGTTTCTGGTTGGGGAGCTGGGGCTTCCGGGGCTACTGGTGGAACTGCCTCCGGCCCCTCCGGTAGTGGTACAGTAGAACCCTCTGACTGGGGCACAACGTCGGGCATGGTCTGGGTGCGGGCTCTAGTAACTCTCTGGGCCCGGCTAGTCTCCCCTGTCTCTGGCACCGCTTTGCTCTTCTGGGCGGCCGTCGCCTTCTTTGGAGGCATCGCTGAAAACATAACATCTCGTCAGAAAAGAAAACATCCTGATAGTACAGCTCTAACGCACGATCTAAGATCCAAAGAAAGGGTAACATCCTAAATGCCCTGTAGCCTCCTGTTTATAGATGTGGTGCACAACACACCGATAAACAAGACTCTACTAGACACGGCTTGTAGACATTCCGAGGACTAACCTCGCTCTGATACCACTTTTGTCACGACCCAACCCCGTGGGCCGCGACTGGTACCCTAACTGGGTACCCATACGTACCTACCTAACAGAGTTCGCGAACCAGATAGAGAATTTATGATAGGTGCTCACAGATTCAAACCAATACAAATACGGCGCGCGCGAAAATATACACATACATAAACATACTGACGCTTACACATAAGCCGTTGAGGCTAACATAGCGGACAGAGTCACAAAAGCGTACGTACCTACCCGAATCGTAGCAACCCGTAACCCACATACATATCTACAAGCCTCTAACAGACATACAGAATCATATGACGGGACAGGGCCCCGCCGTACCCAGAATTTACCAAACGTACAGAATGTACAGATGTCAAAAGATATATACCAAAATTACACGCTCCGGATCAAAGGAGCTCTCCAAAATAGCAGAATCTGTGCCCTAGACTGGCGGCGTATCACCGGGTGCGTCTGTACCTGCGGGCATGTAACGCAGCCCCCGAAGAACCGGGGGTCAGTATGGAAAATGTACCGAGTATGTAAAGCAGAAATGTAACAAATATGAGCATGATCAAGAACAGGAGTACAAAAACATAGCTGTCAAAACCACAGTCAAAGCCGGAGATGCAAGGGTATAACTAGCAAAGTCACACTCAGAACCGGAGGATCAGAAATATAACAGACAGAGCTATAGTGAGGGTCCGTAGTACAAAAAGGTGAGTACCTTATTCGAGACCTCAAGAAAAATAAATAGTACCAAAGTATAGGTGATGCATGCCAAATCATATAATCATCATATAAGCATATAACATGTCCCGGCCCTCTGATAAGGGACTCGGTGAGTGAAATCATGCGTGTCATAATCATGTACCATGTATTCATAACGTGTCCCGGCCCTCTACTGCGGGTCTCGGTGGAAAATCATCATATGCCATCCTGGCCACCAACCCCGTATCATCATAACATAAACATATACAGATAACGTGTCCCGGCCCGCAAGTATGAGGGACTCGGTGAATAATGCAGAGGAATGTGCACGAGTAACAGAACCTAGCCCGGGCGTAGTGAAGGAAGCGTTGAGGCATCCACGAACAGATTAATGAGAAACCACATACATACAAATCACTATGCAGACTCAATGGAACTGAAATAGACCAAATGGCAGGTCAAATCAAAGTATCCGAACAGTATTCATAATACGCGCCGATATATCATTTGGGAATGCACGACAGATTATTACCAGAATAAGACTTTCAGATGTCAAAAATCATTTCGTAAGATTTATAGAAAAATATAGTCATATCATGATTAGAATGTTAATCTAGATGTGGTCTGAGAAAATCGGACAAAAACAAAGTAGTTAAAATTATACCGAGAGTATCGGGCCTTGTGGGCCCACCTCGGACCAACCCGAGGAGACGTTCGTAAATTACAGATAGTAGACCTTATGAGGTCATCCATAATCATTTGGAAGTATTCCGACTCCGTTTAGGAAAGTTGCATACTTAAAGCTCACTTTGAAGACAAGTTATAAGGAAATGGACTCAATCTTACTGAAGAAATTGGGGCGGATTTCAATCTCGAATTCCGAGGGACGGAGTCGTATCTAAGGCTCGCGACCGAGCCTATTACGTTTAGAACATGCCTAAGAATGAAGGGGTAGGCTTTACATACCTTGGTTGCATCCTACGCTCGTCCAAACTCGATTCCTGTTTCGCCCAAAAACTGCAAATGGTCACATTTACCAGTTACTATTCATGAGACTTAAAATTTCTAACCTTAACCGATACTTGTCTATAAGAATTTGGGCAGCACCTCCCCTATACATATAGCCTCCCCGAGATTCAACTCGGCTCCAAACAACCAACAACAACCCAACAACAACATCAACAACATCAACAATTATCATAATTCATAATATACGCAATTAGTCTACTTTACGACATAATGCAATAATCCTCATTTCGACTTCACACTCCCAAATCAATACCAACATTCTCTCATTTATTCTAATCAAAGTCATTACAATACCATTCGGAATCATATCATAACATTTCTACAATATATACACGAGATATACATAAGATATACAAACATGCAAACTTTCCATCAAAGCCATAATTTATCCAATTCTCCTAATCATTAACATACAAGTTCATAACACATTTCCATCTTCCAAGTTCATCAACATAAATCATCATTCGCACCTTAACCACTTCATTTTCTTAATTTCATTAGATCATACTAAAACGACATACTTTCCGACAACAACTTAATAACAATTTCTTCATGTTAGCTTAACCCATTATTCTTCCATCTACTTCACAAAACCATAACAACACAATTAACATACCAAACAAAATTAATTCATTTTTCAACCATCAACACAACACCACACGACTACATTCCATATTTCCAATTTCCGTCGAATTCATTCAACTTTCATTTCTAATACAATTTTCACCACAACTACAACTAGAATACAACATACAAATTCAACTCATTACATCAATACATCAACACACACACACGGCCACTTTCCAACAAACACACCCACTTTGCAAACTTCCATATTTTCACAAATTCTATTCATTTCTACATATTACAACATAAACCAAACTTCATAACATAAGAAAATGAATTGATTCTTACCTTTCTTCAAGTTTTTCACTTGCCACCAAAGCTACTTTCTTGCCAAAATAATTATACCAACTTGAAGAGCACCTTGAGCTTAGTAGAAATTTCAAAAGAGATGGATTTTTGAACCAAGAATCAAGCTCCAAGAATTTTTTTCTTTCCTTTTCTTTTCTCTCTCTCTCTAGGCCGAATTGCCTCTTTCTTTTTCCTCTCAATTTTTCTTTTGTTTTCTTGATAACTCTTGAAGCTTCTAGGCTTATATAATAATGATCACACGGAAAATTAATTAAAATTCCATGGGCTTGGGCCATTGTTGGTCGGCCACCTCTCTCAAATTGGGCTTCATTTTTCCTTTTTATTTTTGAGCCCAATTGGTTAGAATTCTTGTTTTGTAATTCCCGAAACTAATTTCCAAAATTCCTATTTTGCCCTTGGCCTCCTCTCGTATCTCCACATCAATATTTTCCTGAGTAACATATGCATATTGGCTAGAATCAAAATATAGCCTCATTTCTCCCAAGCCACAAATTATTTCGAATTTTCTGAGTGTTCGAAATTACGGGATATAACAATTTACAGTCCATAAATCCCACCGTAGATCGGCTACAGGAAGTCTCACATTGAAGGAAAAATTGACGGTCCAGTTCTACGGACCGTAAAACATTTACGAACCGCCAAAGTGGAGCATAGATCTGGGCATCATGATGAGATTTTACGGACAGGGGCTAAAGATTTTACAGACCGTATAATATTTACGGTCCGTATGTTGATCCGACGGGGGTACTTTTGTCAACTTATTTTTCAAGACTTGGACCATTATAAATGTTTGATGTAGGGTTTTTTTAGACTATACTTGACCAGGTTTTAGTCTTAATTTTCTTAGCATTGAATACTCATAGTTTTTGGAGTTTTTTTGGGATTACAAACAATTGCAATTATTTTCTCTTCAATTCCAATCAATCATTCGTAAGTATTATGATCTCAATTATCTATTATTGTTTTTCTTCTTCTATGAATGGCTAATTTCTTCACTAAGGTTGTGAACCCAAAGATGGGTGTTTTGTAATTGGTAATTGTAATTGATATATGCATAATGGATTGTTAGGGTTTATTTGTTCTTCGTTATTCATTAATAGTTAGTGTTGACACCTAATTTTTGACCTCCCATAATTTGCTTCAATTACCCAAAATCCTTGAATATTAAACAGAGTGAAACATGTATTTTCAAAAGTCAAAATAATTTTATAAAAAATTATTTAGATAATATTTTACCAATTTTGTTTGATGATATAATTTCTACAATATTATAAATTTTCACAATTATAATACTTTTGCTAAATTAATCAGAAAAGAGGAGAGTTTGCCATAATTATTCACTTAATTGGTGAAATTGTTAAAATGTCAATTTGTAAAGTATTTTACTCTGTTTAATATAGGGAATATGTTTAATTAATTAAATTAAACATTTTTTACCCCTCAACTCTTATTTAATCAAATTATTGGTTTTTTATCATAATTAATTAAGTTTTAATTGTAATTGATCTTGAAAATTGTTATTAAGCGTCTGTAATTAAATTAATTAGTGATTAGCCAATTATGGCAATACTTTGGACTGGCCAAATTCAATTAAGGTCTTTTGACAATTTTTTTTTATTTTTTATTATTGTTTTCAAAGGTGATGAAACAATTAATGCATTGCTTGACCTAGTCATACCAGACCTGGAAAAGGCTTCGTATGCCTCTCGGTATGACTAGATCAAGCAATGCATTAATTGTTTCATCACCTTTGCACCAAACGCAGCCCAATCGCGGTATATCTTGCTACTTTCTCTTGCTTTTTGTTGTAACGACCCATTTTGTCGTTACCATGATTCTTCCATTTTTTGCCCTCGTTGACCTGTTCCTGATTCGCATTAGAACTGTTTTGACCTGAGAAGATAGTTTCCATGACTTCCTAGGTATCATTTTGGGCTTTGGAAAGTTTCCTAGAAAAAATTGGCCTTAAGCGAAAACCCTTTGCCCGGGAGTTGACTTTTGGGTGAACGGACTTTTTTTGGAAATTTGTTGATTCAGAGAGGTTCGGATGACCATTTGTGATTGATTGGTGGGTTTTGTTCGGTTCTTAATGCACTCGGCTACGTTTTGGGACTTGGGTTGGAAAGTTGATATTTAGGTCGTCGGGGGTTGACTTGGTCGACGAAGCCTCCGTTGGAAATTTTGAGGTCACGAGTGCGTTCGTAGAGAGTTTTTATGTATATCTGCATATTTGGTTTTTGTTCAGGAGGTTCCGGGATTGTTTCGGGTGTCGTTTTCAAGTTTGGGAGACACCAAATTTTTCGGGTGTCTTGTGTGACCGCCGTAGCGGTAAGGATGACCGTTGCAGTGGTAAGGGCGACAGCCGGAGTGGACGACGAGCAGTTTTTATGTTTTAAAGCCTCTAAAAACCCTAATTTCCTCCCATAACTTCTATTATAATTTCTTACCACCTTGGAGGAGACCTGAGGGGTTTATGGTCGGATTGCTCTTGGAAGTAAGTTCCCTAATCCGAATCTCTTGATGAAACAATTAATCTATTGCTTGATCTAGTCATACCGAGAGGCGAACGATTCCTTTTCTAGGTATGGTATGACTAGATCAAGCAATGCATTAATTTTTTCATCACCTTTGCACCAAACGCAGCCCAAACGCGGTATATCTTGATACTTTCTTTTGCTTTTTGTTGTAACGACCCATTTTTTCATTACCGTGATTCTTCCATTTTTTTCCCTTGTTGTCCTGTTCCTGAGTCATATTAGAACTGTTTCGACCTGAGAAGATAGTTGGCATGACTTCCTAGGTATCATTTTGGGCTTTGGAAAGTTTTCTAGAAAAAATTAGCTTTAAGCGAAAACCCTTTGACCGGAGTTGACTTTTGGGTGAACGGACTTTTTTTGGAAATTTGTCGATTCAGAGAGGTCCGGATGACCATTTGTGATGGATTGGTGGGTTTGGTTCGGTTCCTAATGCACTCGGCTACGTTTTGGGACTTGGGTTGGAAAGTTGATATTTAGGTCGTCGAGGGTTGACTTGGTCAACAAAGCCTCCGTTTGAAATTCTGAGGCCACGAGTACGTTCGTAGAGAGTTTTTATGTATATCTGCATATTTGGTTTGTGTTTGGGAGGTTCCGGGATTGTTTGGGGTATCGTTTTCAAGTTTGGGAGACACCAAATTTTTCAGGTGTCTGGTGTGACCGCCACAGCGGTAAGGATGACCGCTGCAGTGGTAAGGGCGACCACCGGAGTGATCGACGAGCAGTTTTTATGTTTTAAAGCCTCCAAAAACCCTAGTTTTCTCCCATAACTTCTATTATAATTTCTTGCCACCTTGGAGGCGACTTGGGGGTTTATGGTCGGATTTCTCTTGGAAGTAAGTTCCCTAATCCTAATCTCTTCCATTTTCTTTCCAAAGTAAGAATCCATGTTAGAAATTCCTAGAAGCTTAAGATTAAAAGAGGGTTTATGGGGTTTTTCATAAAAGGGTTTGAAAAACGATTTGGATTCCTAAGTTATGGTTAAATGTTGTTGTTCATGCTAGATAATGTCATATCTAGGCTTGTTAATCATTAGTCTTCTATTCTAGAGTTGAGTTTCATGAATTAAAGTTAGGGTTCTTAGACCCAAATGGGGGGGGGGGGGGGGTTCATATTAATGATGATTTTGAGAATTTATTGAGTATTCCTATGATTAAAGTAATGGGTTTTGACCTTTTAGTATTGAATTTGGTATTTTGGTCATAAAATTCCCGTTTTGCCTTTGAGACCCATTCTTCCTTAATTAAGGGTTGGAATTTGACCCGAATAGAAAGTTGCCAATTTGGGCATCATTATTTATGGTTTCTTACAGAGAATTTATATGTGATACAGTTTGATTATTTGGAGACGCTTCAAAAGGCCAGGCAACGTGTGGGTTTGTGGCACCTGTTCGGCTGCCAGGTAGGTTATGGCTTATCTTTTTGGTAGACTCCGGTTAGTTTTTCATATTCGTGGATTAGAAGGAACGGATAATGCATGTGTAGGAATTGGAGATTTGGGATGGAATCCTAGGATGATATTGATGTGTGATTTTGTGTTCGGGCTTGTGGCCTGTAGATTATTTAGGATGTATGATGTGGCTTTCTTGAAAATCGGTGGATTTTGTGTGAATTGGAAGGAGCGGGTGATACCTATTATCTGTGTCTAATGATGAGAATTCCCATAATATGTGATTATTTATGTCATGCCATTAATAGTGAATCTAGTTGATAAATGGATGGATAAAATGCACCAACGATTGTGACTGAGTTCTTGATTGAGTTATGACGAATTATTTTGAGTGTAGGGTGAGATTACTTATTCTAAGCTAATAGGCCGATTTAGGGAAGTGGTAATAATGTATATCGATTTGATTAACCTGTTGTGTGTTTGGGACTAGCCACCCCATTGTGTGGTGATTTGATTGTTCTATTGTGCTGGCTTGATGCCATGAGTTGTGGATAACTATTGGATTCTGTTATCGTTTTGATTACGATATTATTGGCTTACCCACTGTTGGTATTTGTGAATCAGATATATTGTTGGCATACCCACTGTTGGTATTTGTGTTTCGGATATATTGTTGGCATACCCCCTATTGGTATTTGTGATTCAGATATATTGTTTGCATACCCGCTATTGGTATTTGTGATTCGTATATATTATTTGCATAACCATTGTTGGTAATTGTGATTTAGATATATTTTTTGCATACCCACTGTTGGTATTTGGGATTTGGATATATTGTTGGCATACCCGATGTTGATCCATGCATTGCATGCATTCTCATCCATTTATGATACATAGTTGATATCCTGATTATAGTGGATAAAATTATTTTACTTGAGTGACGTGAGATGATCGATGTCCGATGTTCATCCCAAAATCGTTGATTGAGTGAAGTTGACACTTGATAAAACTCTTTTACTTGAGTGACGTGAGATGGCCGATGTCCAATTTTATCCCGAAATCATTGATTGCATGGCCGATATTCGATGTTAGTTTCGGAATCGTTAATAGTGCATGGACTCCGCGGGTCCCCCATGGTGATGCCGGTGTGAACCCCCGTGGGCACAGATCCGGGATCCCGTCTGTTTGTTGGGCAAAGATCCGGGACGGGTGGCACTTAGACTTCGTGAGTCACACTGGGTTGTGCTACCGAGATGTCGATATTTCCGTCCGGAGCACATGTGTACACAACATTTGCATGGCATGGCATTGCATTCATACATCATTGCATGGCATTGCATTGCATTGCATTATGGTTTGTTGAGATGATTCGGTGTTTACTTGTTATGTTGGATTTGGATTGACATATTGAGACTTGGCACAATTGGGATTAGATACTACTTAGGCGATGACGTATACTTACCTTCAATTATCTGTGACTTTTACTAGTTGGTTTGTCTTGTGGAGTAGGATCAGAGTTATGTTTGGCCTCAAAAAGATATAGACTAAAGATATCATAGAGAAGAGTCGGCTCCTCGACTAAACCGAATGGTAATAATGATATATGATTGTCGTGATATTGTTGTAGATCTGGCTTGTGGTTATTAGCTGAAGGTGAATGAGTTAACGGTATTGGTGTCATATTGTGCAGTAAATAGACGTAGGACTTGACTTAGTTGCTGATCATGTTTATTTGTGACTTCTTTTACTGATATGTGTTTCTAACCATTATTGGCCTATGATACTTACTCAGTACTCGTTGATTGTACTGATACTGCTCTTGCTACACCTTTTTAAGGTGTAAAGTGTTTCAGGTGATTGATTGCAACATGTTCAGAGATGCGCAGTGCCAAATCTGAAGGCCTCCTCCCACTTCATTCCAGAACGGAGGTTGGGTCTTATAGTCTTGATGTAATCCGTATCATTTAGTCTCTCATGTACTAGTCTAGAACAGGTTGTGGGAACTTGCAAAGAGTCTTTAATTATTTAACGGTTGTAAATACTTTCAATATTGGAGTTTATTACGTAATTGATTTTTGCTATTAACCGTACTTAGTTATTGGAATATTTGAATTGTCTTTGCTTGATTATTGTGTTATTAATTGAGGGTTCTCCTACTGAGGAGGGAGAGTGAGGTGCCCGCGCGATCCTAAAATTGGGTCATGACAAGTTTGTATCAGAGCCTAGGTTACCGGTCTACTAGGTACAATAGAATGTGTAGTAGAGTCTCGTGGAATGGTACAGAGATGTATGTACCCATCCGCGAGAGGCTATGAGGCATCCTAGGAAAAACTCCCTTCATTCTTTTTATTTGTGCTACTTCGATCAAATTGGTATCTCGCGGGTCCAATTGGTATCTAGGCGATTCCAATTGGTATCTGTGTATCCTTGTTTTATCCTCCCTCGAATGGCGAACACTCGCTCTCGTGCGTTTGATCTCGTACATTATGTGATGGTATGGTATGAGAGGTGTCATCTCGGTTCAGATGCGTGGCCTAGTTCAGTTCTAGCTTGGGAAGAAGGTTTCGACTTCGATAAGGTTTGTGATAGTATGCAAGGACGAGTGTGAGTTCACTATGGATTACCAGATTGGACGAGTATAGCGATTGCCTGTGGTAGATAAGAGAAGTTGAGAGTGGGTATTAAAAGGACGATATTGTGAGAGAGCATAAAGAATTCGAATTCTTAAGAGGATTGGTATTGGTACTTGTTGTGTACATGGAATTGAATCGTGATAAAGAGGATTTGGATAGAAAATTCTCGAGCACTAAGAAGGAAATAATGTGTTTATGGTTGTTATGAGAGTGGACTCCGTATTCTAGTGCGATGAGCGGAGTTGGGTTCCGACGTGATTGCAAGTTAAGTGGTTCATAAGACCTTTCGGATAAAGGTGTGTCTTTGGACTTTCGCATTTAAAGAAATGACAGTGATTTTATGGAATCAAGGTTTAGTAGTTTGAGGGTGATGTTACGGATAGGCGTGGTAGATGTGCAACAGGATTCAGTGTCGAGATTTATGAAAGTGGTTAGTCCGTGGGCCTATGATAATTGATGGTTAATTGAAATGACGAGTTTAGGGTTGTACGAGAGTGAGATTCTAGTAGCCAAGTAACTGTTAAGAGTTTCGTCCAGTATCGGATTTAGTCTGAGAGCCTTTGTACTTGTTGTGTTAGCTTCGGTGAGCTTTTATTATTTATCGGTATTATTATCCGGTTGAGTTGATGGTATAGTCGCTTGAATGGTTAGATGTGTTTCGGTTCGACAATGGAGACGTTCTAATTTAGTGGATTAGAGATAAGGCTTAAATTTATTCGAGTTATTGGAATCATCTTGGAATTCAAAATAAGGAATGAAATAAGGGAACCTTGGTAGAAGAAAGTGGGTCATTGTAGGCCAAGTATATGCTTCACTGGATTTAGAGGTTAGTCAGTTTATACTTCGATGCGGTGTGTAGTGTGATTCTATCTCCAAGGTTGGTTCAATAGTGTGCAAGACTTATGATTTTGCGGTAATTGATTTAGTGGATTCGAGAATTGGTTAGTATTAGTTGAGTGTTGACAAGAATGAGGTACATCCTTGGAAGTACTTGAGTCTACTTAAATTGTGGTATTGTAGTCTAGCATGAAATAGAAGAGCTTGTGATTGTTGCGTGATTTTGAGGAAGTAGTCTACAGAATGTGTAAGTGATAAGAAGTCGTGACTAGTGGCTAAGTGAGAAGTAATAATTCAGGTAACCGAGAGGTTGAGTTTATCAGAAGTGCCTTGTGTGTACCCCTTGGACAGTTTCGCAGTACTTTATGGTGGAAGAGTTAGCGTGAGTTTAAGAGAAAGGATTTGTAGAAATTCTTAGTATGTTATGGCTATCAGTGTTCCCGAGATGGGATCATGTTGTGCTATGTGTTTTACGTTATGAACAACATTGACAGAATGACTTCGGATATTATGGGTCCGAAGTGATTATGCTTGTTAACTAAAGAGATTGTGAGATTTTGATGCTTTCGGAAGTATATGGGTTATTGAGGTATTACAATGGAAAGTTTGATAGTTAAAAGATTGATTTATGAGTACATGTCCTTAGTGTCGGAAAATTTTGGTTGTACCATGTATGCGTATTGGGTAATGTTAAGGAATTTGAGGTTGAATTTGCAAGATTTAGTTATCCAGTACCTTGAGAATAATTTGGATAAGTTTCAGCTGTTAGAGGCGAGAGCGGTAACTTATGGTTTGCTATGCGCGGTAAGAATGTGATAGGTTTCGGATCTTGGAATCAGTTTGTGTGGTTGCTAATATATTCTGAAATGGTGCGTTCATTGTGGGTTATTAGGGTTTGAATGGAAATGGTTAAATCGAGGTTGTAACTCCAAGAGTACGTATGGGTTCCAAGTAAATCAGTTTAATAGATGTGATAAGAAACCCCTGATTTTTTAGGTTTGTTATTTGTAGTCCTTGTGATATTGATGTGCGATTGTGTGTTCGGGCTTGTGGCCTGTTGATTATTTAGGATGTATGATGTGGCTTTCTTGAAAATCGGTGGATTTTATGTGACTTGGGAGTAGCGGGTGATACCTATTTTTTGTGTCTAATGATGAGAATTCCCGTAATATGTGATTATTTGTGTCATGTCATTAATAGTGAATCTAGTTGATAAATGGAAGTATAAAATGCACCAACGATTGTGACTGAGTTCTAGATTGAGTTGTGATGAATTATTGTGAGTGTAGGGTGATATTACTTTTTCTAAGATAATAGGCTGATTTAGGGAAGTGGTAATAATGCATATCAATTTGATTAACCTATTGTGTGTTTGGGACTAGCCACCCTAATGTGTCGTGATTTGATTGTTCTATTGCGCCGATGTTATAGCCCGTATTTTGTACGTTCGGATGTTTCGGGGGAGTCGTGGTAAATTAAGGGCAAGACCATTTTCCAAAATTATTTTAATGTACAAGTTGTTATGAATATTATTTATGAATATTATTAGTATGAAAATATTGAGAAAGGCTAAGGGCAAAAAGGGAAATTCGCAAAGTGGCTTATAGTAATATTGTGAAAGGCTAGGGGCAAAACGGGAATTTCACAAAGTATTCTTGAAAGTTCATGAAGGGCCATCTTTGGCCGTGCATGTGGGTGTGTGGGTCCCACCCATGGCCATGTGTCCCTATTCTTACTTGAGGGGCTTAAATATAAATATAGCTAAATGGTGGGAAAAGAAAGATAACTAAGACATAAGTATCTTCATCTTTTAGAAAGATGAAGAAGCTTGGAGAAGGAGAGAAACACACAAGGCCATTCGGCCATGGTGAAGCCAAGCAAGGGCCTAGGAAAAATTGATCAAAAAAAAAATATTTTCTTCTAGCAATTCAACCAATTGGAAGACCCTTATTAACATGGTGTAGTTGTTGGAACAAGCAAAGCATTCATTTGGGCAACTCATAAGCCTAGCCGAATGAAGGAGTTAAGTGAAGAAGGTATGTATTCAATCTTCTTTTATACGTGTTATGGATGATTTATGTATGTTGTAGTATGTAGAAAAGGATGAAAATGATGAACTAATTTTTATTTAGTATTTTGATTGTTGTAGATGTGGATTCCATGATGAAAAATGAGGATTTAGTGGCTTGGAATGAATTTGAAATCGTTTGTGCATTATTGAAGAAGTTAGTATGACATTAGTATGGTTTCTTATACTTGTAGGAATGATATTCCTAATGTGTAAGTTGTAAATATAATTTATGAATTTGGAAGTGAGACATGTGTTTGGAAGTTTGTAAGTTGGTTGTTGTGATTGAATTGAATATAAGAAAATGTTGTCGAATTATGTAAAAGAAGTTACTAGCGTTAGAAGGTACTTGGAATTGGTTGACAAAGTTGTTAATGTGTAGATTGTGGTGTAGTTCATGAATTTGGAAGAAGACAATGTGTTGTTATTGTCCTTATTAATTTTGGAAGATTTCGGATTTGTTATGTCCCGTATTTTTGTATAACGGGAAATCAAGAAATAAATAAGACTTGTGTGTGTGGAGGACATATTTTGATTTTGGTGAGTATGACTATGTTGGTTATGGAGTTATTAATGTTAAGACGTCGGGGAAGGCCGAGGGTAAATTTGGAACTTCGGAAATTAGTTTCGGGAATTACAAAACGGGACATTTTATGAATTGGGCTAAGAAAATGGAATACAAAAATTGAGGCCCAAAGGAAGTGAATTGGCCGGCCCAAGGGAGCAAGTCCAAGTCCATTTATTAAGGTCATGTGCTATGCACATGACCTAGGAGTGGATATATATGACATATGTTAGCTTTATCAAGATCAAACAAAAAAAAAAATCTCAAGAACACCATTGAAGGTGCTCTCGGCCGAAAAAGAAAGAGAAAGAAAAAAAAAATTCGTGGCTTGTTTCTAATCCAATCACCTAGTCTCTTTTGGAATGATTGATGAGTTCGAGGTGCTCTTCGTGGTGGTACAATTAGTTCGACGAAAGGACGACGTTTGCGGCGAATCGGAATCTTAAGATTAAGGTAAGAAATCTATGTTTTGTGTTATGAAATGGATTTACATGTGATAGTGATTGATGTTGCATGAGGATTGTGGGATGGTGTTGTGTTTGTGCATGGTGTGTGTGTATATAAAAGGGTGTGTTTGGCCGTGAGTCCCATGTAGTGCAAGGCATAAGAATTTTATCTTATTTAGCTTGAATGATGTGTTGTTGTGGTCATTATGTTGTAAAGGATTGATTAAGGAATTGAGTTGGTGTTAGAAAATAATTTCGGACGTTATCGGAAAGTGTATACTTTTGGTATATTTGTGTATATCATAGTATATATATGACACTAAAGACCTTAAATAAGATTTATGGTTGATGATAACGAATTTGGAATGAAACGACGCAAGTTAGAACGTTCGTCGTAACTTTTGGTGTTTTGAATGAAAATTGGGAAGTAGTGAATTTTGGGGATGTTTGTATGTGATTTGGAACTTGTATGTAGTGTGTTTGAATAATTGGGAATGAGTGAATGAATGGACTAATGTGGAAATAGATTTGGAATTTTGAAGTTGAATCAAGAATTTGCCAACTTAAGTATTAAAGTGAAATTTTGAAGTTAATGTAGTATGATTGTGGTTTGTATGGTTTAATGATGTTTGGGCTGTTGTTGTTGTTGTATTTTGAGCCGAGCTAAGTCTCGGGGGTGTTAGATTTATAGGGGATGTGCTGCCGAAATTTCGGTAGCCAAATATAGCCCAAAGACTAAAATGTTAATTCTCATGAATAGTAACTGGTAAAAGTGACCATTTGCAGTTTCTGGACGAAACGGGAATTGCGATTTGAGGAGCGTAAGGCGCCAACCAGGTATGTAAAGCCTACCTATCATTCTTTTGGCATGTCCTAGTCCTACTAGGTTAATATCGGAATCTCGGGAATAACCCTGCTCTTGGAAATCGAGGTTCAAGTTCGAGTACTATTCACTCAGCGCGATTGAACCCTTTTCGCCGCATTTGGTTAAAGGAATGTACGTACCTCCATAACTTGTGCTGTCGCGTCCGAAACTCTTTGAAACTTTTGTAGATGGCTCTATGGAGCCGAAGGTCTGTGATTTGTGTCCGCCGCCTCAATTTGACTCGAGGTGGGCCCGCGAGCCCCGAGGCTCCCCTTATTCGGTTTGTTTGATTCGTTTGTGTCCGTTATGATCCGCAACCGTCTGTTTAGGACCCAAGGATGTGTTTGAAACTTCCTATGCCATTAATGTACGTTCTATACTTTGAATGATGTGAGATTTTCGGAAATGACTTATGAACAGTTTTCTTGCGAATTTGGCAGTTTGGAACTTCGTAACTTTTATACGCATACTTTGATCAGTCTGATTCCTATTCCGATCCTTCGGGCGTCAGTATATACCTCTACGTAAACCATATGTTAAGTCCGACAAATTATTTTTGATATGCATATGATTTCTGCACTACTCTGTTCGTGCTGTCTACTATGATTTCGTTCGTCGGTACCCGGGCCGACTTTGTGATCGTGCGCACTATAATATATTCGGGAGTTATGATGTGTTACGGTTTCTGAGGCCTCGCCATAGGGCCGGTTACCGTTTATGGAGTTATGATGTGATATGGCATTTGATACGTTCTGATGATATGATGTGTGTGTGATATGATGTGTCTGGAGATTGTACGGAGATTTGAAACCTTCTGGAGTTATGATGTGTTGTGGCACCAGCGTCGGGGGGTGACCACGTTCCTAAACCCTATACATGATTTGATTTGCATTTGTACGTTCGCCTCCCGCACAGGTTTGCTTTGTTTGCGATGTTGGTGTGTTGGTTCCTTCTGACTCCAGCTGTGTTTGTGATTTCTGTACCTTCTGCTTTACATACTCAGTACTTCTCCCGTACTGACCCCCGTTTCTTCGGGGGCTGTGTTTCATGCCCGCAGGTACTGAAGCTCGTTTGGGTGGTCCTCCAGTTTAGGCTACTCATTCTGCGGTGTTGGAGAGCTCCCCTTTTGATCCGGAGCCTACTTTTGGTACATATCTTTTGTTGTGTCTGTGTTCTGTATATTTGGATGAGTGGGTACGGCGGGGCCCTGTCCCGTCCTAGGTTCTTATGTTCTGTTTTGTTTAGAGGCCTGTAGTCAGATTTGTGGGTCGTGGGTCCGGTGTGTTTGCATGTGAGTCTGTTTTGCGATCTTAAGCGGCCCGTACGCTACTATGGCCAAGTCGGCCTCTGAGTTTGTATGTGTGTGTATGCACTTGGGGGCGATGTACATTCCGCTACCCCTCTGATGTGTGTGTGTGAAATTTGGCGATGTATATTCCGCCTCCTTTCTGATTTGTGATTTGTCTGATCTGTACGGGCGACTGCTTAGGATAAGTGTTCGGTAGATATCTGATTACGATGTTGAGTTCGAATAACGTACGTTGAGTTTGGACGAGGCTGATTACGATGGTTTGGGTGTGAGTTCGTTTGGGGTGTCCCAGAAGGGCACCAGTCGCGGCCCACGGGGCTGGGTCGTGACAAAAGTGGTATCAGAGCGGTTTGTCCTCGGAATGTCTACAGGCCGTGTCTAGTAGAGTCTTGTTTATCGATGTGTTGTGCACCACATCTATAAACAGGAAGCTACAGGACATCTAGGATGTTGTGTTGCCCTTTCTTTGGAATCTTAGATCGTGCGATAGAGCTGTGTTGTTAGGGTCATTCTGATCTGACCCGTTGTTGTGTTTGTAGTGATGCCTCCGAAGAAGGCAAGGGCGACTAAATATCCCCACCGTCCGAGTGATTTTGGAAATCCTGGATGAAGGTAAACAGGAAAACGCCTCCGATGCCGTTCGAGTTGGGCACGTGTGGTAAGTGTCGACGATGTTATAATTCCTATTTGAAGTCATCAGCCCTGTGTGGCTGCGTTACGACGTGATATGATGTGTATGTGTGTACATATGTGTTGGCCCTGTGAGGCGTGGTTGGTATTTCTGGTGTACAAGTTTCGGATAGTAAGAAATACAGAGGAAACTCTGCCCAAATTTTTCCAGAAATATAGAAGTAAATATGTAGACTAAGTACAAAAGGCCCCGCGATACTTATCGGGCTTTAGTTTTCTTCTGTCGGTGGCCAGAGAACACCTTACGGTGGCATTTCTATCGGATCACATCGACTATTTGGAGGCTTAAATTCGTGGGTTAGTTGTGATCATATGTATATGTGTATGAAAGTGAATGTTGGAAATTCAGAAAGGCGACAAGGTAATGGTACGGCTTAGCCGAGAGTGGGACCCGCTACGAAAAATTTCCGAAAGATTTGCTAAGACCCCGTTTGGCCTAAAATTGCGTGACAAAGGTCGTGCAGGGAAATTGATGGAATTATATCAGCCCTAACGCATCAAAATGCGTGAAAGTTTCAGGGTTAAGCGTGCTCAAGCCAGAGCAATTCTGGGATGGGTGACCCCCTGGGAAGTAATGCAAAATTTTGCACAAGTGCAAGTATGATTTATGTAAATGAAAATTTGGGGTAACCAAAAGGTAAATAGACTGTGTGTGGAATAATTAGTGCCCTTTCGGGAGTCGCGCGGAACGAGGCGGACTAAATGGGCACAAAGAAAAGGGTACAACACCTCTTGGGAAATTGAACGAATTTGAATAACAGCCAGAGATGTTCGCCAGTAAGGTATGAGTAAACGTGTGTATGTGTATGTGTGTATATGATTTTCATTCAGTGCCATGTGGGTTGAGAGCCGAGCCCCGGAGACTAATGTTGTGGTAAATAAAAGATAAGCAGTGTGAGTAATTGGAATCTTTGGAGGAGTTGGTACGTAAGACGCAAGGTAAATTGTGCGATGACTTGGTGAATGAGTTTGCAAATCAAGGGGCATCCTCATGAATTATTGGAGCTTTAATATGAATGATTTGATTCTAAATTGACATCCCATCTGTGGTGCTTCTGCACTTCCGATTCCGATGAGGCTCTACCTAGTACACCTCTGTACTTCTGCGATCGACTAGGTTCCCGTCCGATGAACCTTTTGTGCGTTTGATTCTGAATCCGTTTCTGTCTGGCGCACCTCTGTGGGTCTGACTCGGGATATAAATCCGTCTGATATGCTTCGATGCGTTTGATTTTGACCGCGTGTGTGTTTGATACCCTTCGGTTTGTCTGATCACGATTCGGTATGAAACCACTCTGTATGTTTGCTTCTGAATTCGGGTTTGTTCGATATGATTCCGTACGACTGGCTTTGATTGTGAATCTGTTTGGTATATCTTAGTGTGTCTGATTCAGCCTACGAGTTCGTTTGATACGCCTTTATACGTCTGATTCCGATCTCAGATGTGTCTGATATGCTTCCGTACCTTCGATGTTGACTACGAATCCAACCGCCATAGTTGAGTATGTCTGCTTCCGATTATGAATCCGTTCGGTTTTAGTTCTGAATCTGTTGGGCATGGAGTGTCTGATATGAAGTAAAGTGAGATTACGACGATGTGGTAAGGAAACTCAGGAGTGTGAAAAGAAGATGATATTGACGATGAAGTCTGGGAAGCGTCCGTCCCTTACAAGAATATAGTGCAGAGTTCGGTGATTACGTAAAGTATGAGGAAATGTATTATGGAGGAATTTGGGTCAGTGATGTGAAAAATCTACCCCAAGTATTTGTAAAGGAGCCATGTCGGAGAAATCAATAAAGGACAACCATCAAGAGAACCCTCCCGGAGTAGTACGACACCCATGAGGTCGATTCAACATTCGAGGACGAATGTTCCTAAGGGGGGGAGAATGTTATGTCCCGTATTTTTGTATAACGGGAAATCAAGAAATAAATAAGACTTGTGTGTGTGGAGGACATATTGTGATTTTGGTGAGTATGACTATGTTGGTTATGGAGTTATTAATGTTAAGACGTCGGGGAAGGCCGAGGGTAAATTTGGAACTTCGGAAATTAGTTTCGGGAATTACAAAACGGGACATTTTATGAATTGGGCTAAGAAAATGGAATACAAAAATTGAGGCCCAAAGGAAGTGAATTGGCCGGCCCAAGGGAGCAAGTCCAAGTCCATTTATTAAGGTCATGTGCTATGCACATGACCTAGGAGTGGATATATATGACATATGTTAGCTTTATCAAGATCAAACAAAAAAAAAAATCTCAAGAACACCATTGAAGGTGCTCTCGGCCGAAAACGAAAGAGAAAGAAAAAAAAAATTGTGGCTTGTTTCTAATCCAATCACCTAGTCTCTTTTGGAATGATTGATGAGTTCGAGGTGCTCTTCGTGGTGGTACAATTAGTTCGACGAAAGGACGACGTTTGCGGCGAATCGGAATCTTAAGATTAAGGTAAGAAATCTATGTTTTGTGTTATGAAATGGATTTACATGTGATAGTGATTGATGTTGCATGAGGATTGTGGGATGGTGTTGTGTTTGTGCATGGTGTGTGTGTATATAAAAGGGTGTGTTTGGCCGTGAGTCCCATGTAGTGCAAGGCATAAGAATTTTATCTTATTTAGCTTGAATGATGTGTTGTTGTGGTCATTATGTTGTAAAGGATTGATTAAGGAATTGAGTTGGTGTTAGAAAATAATTTCGGACGTTATCGGAAAGTGTATACTTTTGGTATATTTGTGTATATCATAGTATATATATGACACTAAAGACCTTAAATAAGATTTATGGTTGATGATAACGAATTTGGAATGAAACGACGCAAGTTAGAACGTTCGTCGTAACTTTTGGTGTTTTGAATGAAAATTGGGAAGTAGTGAATTTTGGGGATGTTTGTATGTGATTTGGAACTTGTATGTAGTGTGTTTGAATAATTGGGAATGAGTGAATGAATGGACTAATGTGGAAATAGATTTGGAATTTTGAAGTTGAATCAAGAATTTGCCAACTTAAGTATTAAAGTGAAATTTTGAAGTTAATGTAGTATGATTGTGGTTTGTATGGTTTAATGATGTTTGGGCTGTTGTTGTTGTTGTATTTTGAGCCGAGCTAAGTCTCGGGGGTGTTAGATTTATAGGGGATGTGCTGCTGAAATTTCGGTAGCCAAATATAGCCCAAAGACTAAAATGTTAATTCTCATGAATAGTAACTGGTAAAAGTGACCATTTGCAGTTTCTGGACGAAACGGGAATTGCGATTTGAGGAGCGTAAGGCGCCAACCAGGTATGTAAAGCCTACCTATCATTCTTTTGGCATGTCCTAGTCCTACTAGGTTAATATCGGAATCTCGGGAATAACCCTGCTCTTGGAAATCGAGGTTCAAGTTCGAGTACTATTCACTCAGCGCGATTGAACCCTTTTCGCCGCATTTGGTTAAAGGAATGTACGTACCTCCATAACTTGTGCTGTCGTGTCCGAAACTCTTCGAAACTTTTGTAGATGGCTCTATGGAGCCGAAGGTCTGTGATTTGTGTCCGCCGCCTCAATTTGACTCGAGGTGGGCCCGCGAGCCCCGAGGCTCCCCTTATTCGGTTTGTTTGATTCGTTTGTGTCCGTTATGATCCGCAACCGTCTGTTTAGGACCCAAGGATGTGTTTGAAACTTCCTATGCCATTAATGTACGTTCTATACTTTGAATGATGTGAGATTTTCGGAAATGACTTATGAACAGGTTTCTTGCGAATTTGGCAGTTTGGAACTTCGTAACTTTTATACGCATACTTTGATCAGTCTGATTCCTACTCCGATCCTTCGGGCGTCAGTATATACCTCTACGTAAACCATATGTTAAGTCCGACAAATTATTTTTGATATGCATATGATTTCTGCACTACTCTGTTCGTGCTGTCTGCTATGATTTCGTTCGTTGGTACCCGGGCCGACTTTGTGATCGTGCGCACTATAATATATTCGGGAGTTATGATGTGTTACGGTTTCCGAGGCCTCGCCATAGGGCCGGTTACCGTTTATGGAGTTATGATGTGATATGGCATTTGATACGTTCTGATGATATGATGTGTGTGTGATATGATGTGTCTGGAGATTGTACGGAGATTTGAAACCTTCTGGAGTTATGATGTGTTGTGGCACCAGCGTCGGGGGGTGACCACGTTCCTAAACCCTATACATGATTTGATTTGCATTTGTACGTTCGCCTCCCGCACAGGTTTGCTTTGTTTGCGATGTTGGTGTGTTGGTTCCTTCTGACTCCAGCTGTGTTTGTGATTTCTGTACCTTCTGCTTTACATACTCAGTACTTCTCCCGTACTGACCCCCGTTTCTTCGGGGGCTGTGTTTCATGCCCGCAGGTACTGAAGCTCGTTTGGGTGGTCCTCCAGTTTAGGCTACTCATTCTGCGGTGTTGGAGAGCTCCCCTTTTGATCCGGAGCCTACTTTTGGTACATATCTTTTGTTGTGTCTGTGTTCTGTATATTTGGATGAGTGGGTACGGCGGGGCCCTGTCCCGTCCTAGGTTCTTATGTTCTGTTTTGTTTAGAGGCCTGTAGTCAGATTTGTGGGTCGTGGGTCCGGTGTGTTTGCATGTGAGTCTGTTTTGCGATCTTAAGCGGCCCGTACGCTACTATGGCCAAGTCGGCCTCTGAGTTTGTATGTGTGTGTATGCACTTGGGGGCGATGTACATTCCGCTACCCCTCTGATGTGTGTGTGTGAAATTTGGCGATGTATATTCCGCCTCCTTTCTGATTTGTGATTTGTCTGATCTGTACGGGCGACTGCTTAGGATAAGTGTTCGGTAGATATCTGATTACGATGTTGAGTTCGAATAACGTACGTTGAGTTTGGACGAGGCTGATTACGATGGTTTGGGTGTGAGTTCGTTTGGGGTGTCCCAGAAGGGCACCAGTCGCGGCCCACGGGGCTGGGTCGTGACAGGATTATTGTGGATAATGTGGCCAAGTGGAATTCTCGGATTATTGTTGATAAATTGGCTGAGTTACATTCTCGGATTTGTTGTTGATGATTTGGGCCGAGTTAGATTCTCGGGGATGGTGTATTTACAGGGGAAATGCTGCCGAAATTTCGGTAGAATATGAATGAATTCATTTGAAAGGATAAGACAAGTATATGTCGATGAATCTAATGATCATGTAAATCTTCTTGAATGTAGACTAGCAAGTTTGGACGAATAAGCGTAGCTAATAGGACGTGGGACAGGTATGTAAGACTTACCCTTTCTTTCTTTTGGCATGATCTTTATGAAACGAACAAATGACGTATATGTATGATTTCAGAGAAATTCCTATTCTTAGAGCCACTAGGATGGCTAATATCCTTGATTTCCATAAGTTGTTTCATGTGATTTTGATGCATATCTATGATGTCCGAAGGTCTACTTGATATGTTTCCGAATTGGCATCCGAGAGATAAGTGGTATGACTAATGTCTTGATTTTCAAATGATAGCACGTCTGATTATTCCGTTAAGTTCTTGATACATTTTGATATGTACATAAGATTCCAAAAGCTATATTTGATTTGATCCATACGATATCCGAAAGGTACTTGATATGATTGTTGCTTCGATTTCCCAAAAATGGCTTCTGAAATGTTCGTAGAAGGTTTTGTACTTCAAACGCTCATAACTTTCTCGTACTAAGTCGGATTGACCCGAAACTTGTTTCTGAGCCTTCAGATGTCGATAAGTGTACGTATCTATCGAGTCTTGATTTATGTGCATGTGGTTTCGCACTACTCTGTTCGTGCAAGCCTTAATATGTCTATTCACCGAGTCCCGGGCTGGGTATTTTATAGTGCGCACTCCTCTGCATTGTTCACCGAGTCCCTCTCACTTGCGTGCCGGGACACGTTATATGTATATGTACATGATGATATGATGATACGGGGATGGTGGCCAGGATGGCATATGATGATTTATTCACCGAGACCCACAAAAGAGGGTCGGGACACGTTATATGTATCTACCGAGTCCCTCAACAGAGGGCCGGGACACGTTATATGTATACATGATATATGATGTTGACATGCATGATTCTATCTACCGAGTCCCTCACTTGAGGGCAGGGACACGTTACGCATGTGTGATATATGATGTGGACATGTATGATTTTATCCACCGAGTTCCTCACTAGAGGGTCGGGATACGTTATCTGTACATATGATATATGACATGGATATGCATGATTTTCATTTAAAAAGGCAAGTACTTTGATGTTCTAAAAGGTCATACTTGATTCTGGTAATTCACTGTTTCAGTTATGATTCTCTTTTCTGTATTCCATGCCTTACATGCTCAGTACATATTCCGTACTGACCCCCTTTCTTCGGGGGCTGCGTTTCATGCCGCGCAAGTACACCCAGATGAGTAGAAGTCATTACAGAAGATGTTCCAGCGAAGTTGGCAAGCTCCATTTGCCTCTGGAGCGCTGCCGAGTCAGAGTATATGTGCTTTGATGTCTGATTAATGTTAGAGACTTTGCAGACAGAGTCGTGGGTGTTGGTTGTCAGTTCTGTAAACGGCTCTATCAGCCGATGTGTCATTTTGTGTTATGATATAAGTTCTATATGATTACAAATTTTGTTTGATTTAAAAGCTACGAGAAAGAATATTTTTGAAAGTTGTACTATGTATTTCATCTGTATTTGATTTAAAAGTTTGACAAGATTATGTGTGTACTAAGGGTCAGAGGGTTCGCTCGGCCCTAAGTAAGGGTTGGGTGACAATCACACCCTAGTAAGGTTAGGGTGTGACAGCTAGCTTGATGCCATGAGTTGTGGATAAATATTGGATGCTGTTGTCGTTTTGATTACGGTATTGTTGGCATACCCACTGCTGGTATTTGTGATTCAGAAATATCGTTGGCATACCCACTGTTGGTATTTGTGATTCAGATATATTGGTCGCATACCCACTGTTGGTATTTGTGATTCAAATATATTGTTGGCATACCCACTATTGGTATATGTGATTTGAATATGTTATTAGCGTACCCGATTGTTGGTACTTGTGATATTGATCAGACTGTTGAAGTTGACCCATTAATTGCATGCATTCTCACCCATTCATGGTACATTGTTGATATCCTGATTATAGTGGATAAAACTATTTTACTTGATGACGTGAGTTGGCCGATGTCCGATGTTCATCCCGGAATCGTTGATTGAGTTAAGTTGACACTTGATAAAACTCTTTTACTTGAGTAACGTGAGATGGCTGATGTCCGATGTTCATCCCGGAATCATTGATTGAATGGCCGATATCCGATGTTAGTTCCGAAATCATTGATAGTGTATGGACTCCGCGGGTCCCCCAGGGTGATGCCGGAGAGAACCCCCCGTGGGCAAAGATCAAGGGTCCCATCCGTCTGTTGGGAAAAGATTCGGGATGAGTGGCACTTAGATTTCGCGAGTCACACTGGGTTCTGCTACCGATATGTCGATACTTCCATCTGGAGAACATGTGTACACAACATTTGCATGGAATGGCATTACATTCATACATCATTGCATTGCATTATGGCTTGTTGAGATGATTCAGTGTTTACTTGTAATGTTGGATTTTGATTGACATATTGAGACTTGGCACAATTGGGATTAGATACTACTTAGGTGATGATGTGTACTTACCTTCGATTATCTGTGACTTTTATTGGTTGGTTTATCTTGTTGATCGTTCGTGGATCAGTTGTATCTTCGGCCTCTAAAGGATGTAGACTAAAGATATCATAGAGAAGAGTCGGCTCCTAGACTAAACGGAATGGTAATAATGATAAATGATTGTCGTGATATTGTTGTTGATCTGGCTTGTGGTTATTAGCGGAAGGTAAATGAGTTAAGGGTATTGGTGTCATATTGTGCGGTAAATAGACGTAGGACTTGACTTAGTTGTTGATTATGTTTATTTGTGACTTCTTTTACTGATATGTGTTTCTAACCATTGTCGGCCTATGATACTTACTCAGTACTCGCTGTGTTACACGTCGGAAAATTTCATGTCGTTGCACGGTAAATAGACTAACGCAGGGTAAGATGTATATGATGTCTCTACAAGTAAGAAGGGGTACTTAACGATTCTAATTAAGATTTTGAAGACATTTGAGGCAAGAGAAGAAAGTTCGTTGAAGAATGTAAAGTATAAGTCGTGTTTTGAAAAAGGTTTGCAAGTACCGAGCTAATGTTGGTTTAATAACTTCTTGAGGAAAAGTTATAATGCTCCTTAGATTGTTAATGAAGTTTTAAACAAGTGCTAAGAAGGTTCCATAAGGATTGGAGATCAAACGAATCGAAGAGATTAATTTCAAAGGAAAATGGAGTTATACGACCATTTATACTGTCCGTATTGTTACATCCCGTGTTTTCATGCGTTAGAAAGCATGCGAGTTAAATGACACTCGTGACGGAAATGAGGTTATCCCCCAAGCTTATAGGTGGTTTGAGTGATTACGGATGTATCACAAGGATTAGTAGTTAAACAAATCGAAGAAAATAAGTTTCGTCAAGGCTCGAAATTTATTCGAATGAGATACGGTCCAAGCTATAATATCCCGTATTTTTGGACTAGGAAATGGAATCATCCAACATGAGCGAATTTACCCGAGCCCGAAGGATTTGGTCATATTCAAGCATGAAAATCAAGAACTCGATGTATACCAGGACTGAAGTCCCGAAATTATTTAGGACTCGAAAGTGGAATGACGATGATTGGAAATAATATTTTGTGTGTACCGGAAGGGGCTATGGACTACCGGTATGTCCCATGATCATGACAATGAATATGGAGTGTATTAAAAATGATTACTATTTAAGTGAATTGTGATCAAAGAATTAATTTTGTGTATAATTAATAAAGGGGGACGTCTAGTGGAAGTAAATATATTGATTAGTGGGTAAGCTTGCATGTTTGGAAAAGTGACCAAGTTACTACGTGTCAAATTGCTTACATCTAGAATTTCTTAGCCGCCTACGTGTATGGGCAGATCTTAAATACATTTTATCTTTGGTCACTAACTCATTATTATACTTTCTCTACATTGTCCAAGGAAGATAGCAAGTTACTAATAAATTTGATCTCTGGTATATAAATTTCTTCCACCATTAGCTTGCTTCTATTTCCCTCCTCCATGAAAGAACTTCTTCTCTACCTACTTGCTTAAAGTAAACTACAATTGCTACATTAATGGAAATCTTAAGTTGCTGGGTGTTTCAAGATTATTTAGATAATAATGTAGTAAAATATGCAGCCACACTTTCCTTTTTGGGAAAGTTATTCTTACACTTTGAGAAATTATACCTCCGCTTTGGGTATACTTTTGATCAGCAAAATATCCCAGCAACTTAAACTTTAGGGATCAGTATTTTTGAGAAAGAAAGTATGAGCAGCAACGTTAGCTTGCTCCAAACCAAAACAACAAATGTTATTCAATTTAATTACGGGTTTTGCTCACCGCTTCAATCTCGTTGTTCCGTTTTGTCGTGTTGTTGACTCCGAGCTTTCTCGAAGGGAAGTAAAGTGGAAGAAGATCATTTCTTGGCATATAAGGTAAGAAATCCACTCTCCTAGATGTATTTGATTTATCCAAGTCGTATCTACATTGCTAGATGGCAGAAATACGAAAATTATATCGGAAATAGGATAAATTCGTGTTGTAGTTCGGTGGACTGTTTTGGGAGATCATTCTTATGAAATTATATGAATGGAAATTAATTAAATAACCTGGAGATGTTGTTGTTGTTGTTAATATTGTTGAGAAATTTCGGAATGAAGATGGGATTTAAAACTATTGTTTAATTGACAAGCAGAGCTTACCGCTCGTCGCATTATTGTTTGAATTATTGAAACTATTTTTATATTGTTGTGGGGCTGGATCGATGGGATTAATTATTGATGTTGCTAATATGGTTGTTGGTATTGTTGTTGATGATTATGCCGAGTTGAATTCTCGGGGTTTGTTGAATTTATAGAGGAAATGTCATCCGAATTTCTATAAATGACATGCTAGCTTAAGGTTAAATTTCTAAGTACCTATAGCTAATGTTTGGTATCTACTGACTTTGTTGTAGATCTGAGGAGGCCCGAGACTTAGGTTTGGATTAGCTTAAGAAGCGAACAAGGTATGTTAAGGCTATCCCTTCTTTCTTTTTTGGCATGGTCTATACGAAATAGACAAACGACGAACGTATAAACTCCAAAGAAGCTCCTATTCTTAGAGATACTAGAATGGCTAATGTTCTTGATTTCCAGAAGCTATTTCATTATATCCTGATATGTGTCTATGATTCCTGAAGTCCTATTTTGATATAATCCATAGTGACATTCGAGGGTGCTTCCAGGTTATTCAAGGAGTTCAGAAATAATTTTATGAGTCTCACTTGTATTATGACTCCAATGAATTCTAGTTCTCAGTGGTACTTGACGTGACTTTTGTCTTTGATTCTCAAGTGTTAGTTCATGCTAATTATCCTATTGAGTCTCAGATGATGATTTAGTTTGCATATAGTTTCTCATAATATTCTGCTCGTGCATGCTGTTAATATATCATTCACTGAGTCCCGGGCCGGGTATGTATTCGTGCACAGTTTCATTGCATTGTTCACCGAGTCCCTCACTAGAGGGCCGGGTATGTATATTATATGTATTTCACCGAGTCCTTTATTAAAGGGCCGGGTATGGTATGTGAATGATTATTTCACCGAGTCCCTTATTAAAGGGCTGGGTATGGTATATATTTATATTTCACCGAGTCCCTTACTAAAGGGCCGGGTATGGTATATATTTACATTTTTAGTCATTGCCTACGGGGCTATTCATATTACAGGTGGTTTCTCATACTCTCATTATAGCTTATATCTCATTCTTTATGATTACTGCTACCTTACTTACTCGGTACATTGTTCGTATTGACGTCCCTTTGCCTGGGGGCGCTGTGTTCATGCCACACAGTCCCATATAGTTTTGCAGGTAAAAGTATTCAGCTAGGATGGTTGTCTATCAACTGGTATTGGCAAACTCCATTTTCTTCCTGAAGCAGTGCCGAGTCACTATGATTATCATATGTGTGTACGGGTATGTCGAGGCCCTGTCCCAACTCATATGGTTCAGGCGTTTACTCTTAGAGACTTTGCAGACAGTGCCCTGTGGTTAGTATGCTAAGATGTCATGCATTGAGTAAAACGACCATGTAGGCCGATATGTCAGTTTGTCTTACTCGGTTTTTGATTAATTGAGTATCGTCCGCGAATTTTTATGGTTTGACTGAAAGTACTTTATTATATGTCCAGTTTCATTATATGAATGCCAGAGGGTTCGCTCAGCTCTAAGTAACAGCTGGGTGCCCATCATGCCCTGATGAGATTGGGGTGTGACACGTATAACTTTACACGGTCCATATAAGGGTCCGTATAACCTTACAGAAAAGGGAAACTTCCTGATGGTGAAATACGGTCACTTATACGAACCGTATAATGTTATACGGACCGTATAAGTGTCCGTATAACGTGATCGGGATAGATTTTTTTTCAAGTATAAATAAGTGATCCAACTGGAAAAATTGAAATGTAGAACTAAACTCATATACAATCTGGGAAAAAAAAAACTAAATCATATCTTCTAGCAGCCTATACTTTGAGTTAACCCTCTTAAACTAACTTATTTTGAACAGATAAAGGATACTAAGAGCTGTAAACAATTCATACTTCACAACTCACATACTCAAACAAAGTAAAACTAAAATACTTGCAAAATCCAAATCAATCAAGTTATGCTAAATTTAAACAAGCACAAGATAGCACTAATAGTCACACAATACTAAACATATGAAAAGGAACACTCAAAGAACTGAAAGCAGTCCATACCCAACTACTCATGCTCGGCGATTATGATTTTTATAGAGGCTAGTGTTTAGGTTGCTCGACAATTCCAATACTTAATCAATACTAGGGACTAAAGAAGCAAGCCATGAAAAGAAAGACTTAACTAATCACAGCAAACACACAGAACCAGATGAGGAAAAACAACAAAAATATAAAACATACTCTGAACTACATGGAAATTAATCTGAAACGTCAAGAACTAAAATAGAAGATGGATTTTACCTGTTGCGAAGTCAGCGACTAGGACGACGAAAGCGAAAATGCTTCCTTTCACCAAAGATTTGAACACTCGAAAGAAGACGAGAGAAAATTTAAGTGAAAATGAACTTAAGTTTTAGAACTTTAAACTCAGAAAATTGGTTTAGGATAAGAATCCTTATTCCAAAATTTCTTTGTAAGAAAACTTGTTCTAGCCCTTCAAAATTGGTTTTTTGTTGAATGGGTAAGGGGTTCTAAATAGAACCCCAAATTCTAGTGTTTTAAAAAATTTGAGCGATGTGGGACAAATATTTGAACTGGAATTAGTTAAATTTCGTTTGAAATCCCAAACTTCTCTTGGAAGGAAGAAAGAAAATGAAAAAGGTAAGGGGTTACTGTTGCTATTAGCTGGAGAGGGAGAAAAGGGACAAATTCCATTAATTTCATTACCCGAATAGGGCGGACACGGGCTGCACGAATGAAGACGTGTTGAAAATTTGCCACTTTTGGCCGGAAAATCTGGAATTCGCGTGGAATTGTTGAGGAGATGAGGCGGCGTCATTAGGGTTTAGTTTTTTTTGTTGATGTGGCTGTTGGTCACTGAGAGTTTAGGGATTCACCAACCGAACATGTCTATTCACTTTAATTAGTCAATCTTTAAAAATTTTATTTTTAAAATAACTTTTAAAAACATTCTAATTGTTATTATATATAACAACATATACAAAATATATTTATGTATTATCACTTTAGTTATAATTAAAAGATTGAGTTTAAAAATTAAAAACATATGATGAAATTAAGTCTTTGAGATGCAAAGAGTCGGACTTTTTTCTCATTGTCATGACAATGAAAGTTGTTCATCGATGTGAAAAAGAAAATTAGTAAAAGTATGAGGGAAATGAATATTTTGATTCTAGATTTTTTTTCTTTAATTCTTTAATATCTTATATGTATACGGATAGGTTGATTTCCATTTCAATTAACTAACTATTCAGATCCAAACATAAGAACCATTATTGTATGTATTGGATTTTTTAAAACCAAAACTAATAAAATATTTTTATTAAATTAATTTAAAAATATATTATAATTTTTTACATTAACAATTATAGATAAAAAAATTGTTACAAAGAAATCAAAAATTAGAAAGATAAATGTTATATCGTAAATCACCAAATTTTAATTCTGAATGAAAATATAAAGTAATACATTTTATAAATCTAAAGAAATAATAATTAGAGACTGCAAAAGAGAGTAAAATAAGTAAAGTATTGATAAAGAAGGAAAACGGGGAAGTCACTCCCCTTCACTTTTACTTGTCCACGTTAGCATATAAAGAAAAAGTTCTTCATTTATGAACAAGTAAAAGTGTACGGAGGAAATAAATATGTGTCTGCGAATTAAAATTGAAGTGCATACGTATATACATGATGAGAGAATAAATATTCAGTACTATGACATATGTCCACGTGGGATAAAAAAGTAGTTTAGTAATGTGGCCAAGTAATGTGGGACGGAAGGTGTAACAACCCGATATTTTTTCAAGCGTCTAGAATGACTTCTTTATTTGCAACTTATTTAATTTTAGCAGGTTTCATATGAAGAGGATAATTATATATTCCTAAAATATATATGTAGATTATTATTAGAAATATTATATTTATTTATGATATAGTATATGAAATGTGCATGAATTGGTTAACTTAGTGAGTGAGTGGGCCTTCCCACTATTCTGATTACTGTGCACGTTATATTTTCATAGGGTAGAGGGAAAATACAAGAAAAAAAATTATTAACTTACTTCTAACCTAAAAAGGAGAAAAACAGACGGACAAAGAGCATGAAAATTGTTGTGCAACTGCTAACACGGTGAACTTTTTCCAAAGTTTAGAAGATTCAGGTACATAGCATGTTGTTGACTTTGATATTTAAGAAATCATGTTGCAAGTGATTTTGTCTATTATGAGGAATTGTGGGGTTGGCAGAGAGTTGGGCTCATATTGTGAAATTGCTTCTTTTTCTTTTCTGCAATTCACGTGCAACCATGTAGTTGCTCATTTTTGTTTCTTTGCTCATTTTGTTTCTTTCTTTCTTTTGTGTTTTCTTTCAGTGTACTCGATAAACATTATTTATTTTGGGATGTTGGGAGTGGAACACAGACATATATAAGTATATTATATAATTATTTGTTAATGATATTGAGATATAAATTTCACTTTTTAAAAGAATTATGGAATCAGGGTATAGAATGTTGAGATTTAATTCTAAATCTAAAATTATAGGATTTGTTTCACTAGACTAATTTAGTTAATTTATTTATGGTATTGAATAGATTGAGGCTATTGAAGATTGTTTGAAGGAAATTTGACACTTCAAGAGAGGTTGCGTTCCAGTTATAAGGCAAGTGAGGCTTAAACTCTTAGTTTACTTGCTTTTCATAAAAAGCATATGGTTTGTGTTGTATGTATGCATTTAAACCATTTAGTTCGTGTGAGTGGGCAAGCATGTTCTAAATTGGATAATTGCCAAGTTTCTAAAGTAATGACCGTATGAGTCCTTTAGCGTAATTTCGCTTAAATAGATACTATTTTATATAAATGTAAAGTTTAGAAGTGTTATTGAATGGATGTATGTTCCACTTATCATATCTTCAGAGGGGCATACTTCCACAGGTCCCATTGATGTTCGGTGAGAGATAGGTGCTAGAATTTTAAGTAACCCGGGTAAGATGGGGGTAAATAATGCCCTCTCCGGAAGACGGGGTAAGACATAGACAAATACGTACTATGTCCCGTGAGCATACGTTCCGATTCAGTGTGTTTCATGTATTGCTCGTCCGGGTAAGATGGGGGGTAAATAATGCCCTCTCCGGAAAGCGGGGTAAGACATAGATAAATACGTACTATTTCCCGTGAGCATAGATTCAGATTTAGAGTATTTCATGTTCTGCTTGTTTGTGACTTTTATGCTCGGCGATTATGATTTTTATAGAGGCTAGTGTTTAGGTTGCTCGACAATTCCAATACTTAATCAATACTAGGGACTAAAGAAGCAAGCCATGAAAAGAAAGACTTAACTAATCACAGCAAACACACAGAACCAGATGAGGAAAAACAACAAAAATATAAAACATACTCTGAACTACATGGAAATTAATCTGAAACGTCAAGAACTAAAATAGAAGATGGATTTTACCTGTTGCGAAGTCAGCGACTAGGACGACGAAAGCGAAAATGCTTCCTTTCACCAAACATTTGAACACTCGAAAGAAGACGAGAGAAAATTTAAGTGAAAATGAACTTAAGTTTTAGAACTTTAAACTCAGAAAATTGGTTTAGGATAAGAATCCTTATTCCAAAATTTCTTTGTAAGAAAACTTGTTCTAGCCCTTCAAAATTGGTTTTTTGTTGAATGGGTAAGGGGTTCTAAATAGAACCCCAAATTCTAGTGTTTTAAAAAATTTGAGCGATGTGGGACAAATATTTGAACTGGAATTAGTTAAATTTCGTTTGAAATCCCAAACTTCTCTTGGAAGGAAGAAAGAAAATGAAAAAGGTAAGGGGTTACTGTTGCTATTAGCTGGAGAGGGAGAAAAAGGACAAATTCCATTAATTTCATTACCCGAATAGGGCGGACACGGGCTGCACGAATGAAGACGTGTTGAAAATTTGCCACTTTTGGCCGGAAAATCTGGAATTCGCGTGGAATTGTTGAGGAGATGAGGCGGCGTCATTGGGGTTTAGTTTTTTTTGTTGATGTGGCTGTTGGTCACTGAGAGTTTAGGGATTCACCAACCGAACATGTCTATTCACTTTAATTAGTCAATCTTTAAAAATTTTATTTTTAAAATAACTTTTAAAAACATTCTAATTGTTATTATATATAACAACATATACAAAATATATTTATGTATTATCACTTTAGTTATAATTAAAAGATTGAGTTTAAAAATTAAAAACATATGATGAAATTAAGTCTTTGAGATGCAAAGAGTCGGACTTTTTTCTCATTGTCATGACAATGAAAGTTGTTCATCGATGTGAAAAAGAAAATTAGTAAAAGTATGAGGGAAATGAATATTTTGATTCTAGATTTTTTTTCTTTAATTCTTTAATATCTTATATGTATACGGATAGGTTGATTTCCATTTCAATTAACTAACTATTCAGATCCAAACATAAGAACCATTATTGTATGTATTGGATTTTTTAAAACCAAAACTAATAAAATATTTTTATTAAATTAATTTAAAAATATATTATAATTTTTTACATTAACAATTATAGATAAAAAAATTGTTACAAAGAAATCAAAAATTAGAAAGATAAATGTTATATCGTAAATCACCAAATTTTAATTCTGAATGAAAATATAAAGTAATACATTTTATAAATCTAAAGAAATAATAATTAGAGACTGCAAAAGAGAGTAAAATAAGTAAAGTATTGATAAAGAAGGAAAACGGGGAAGTCACTCCCCTTCACTTTTACTTGTCCACGTTAGCATATAAAGAAAAAGTTCTTCATTTATGAACAAGTAAAAGTGTACGGAGGAAATAAATATGTGTCTGCGAATTAAAATTGAAGTGCATACGTATATACATGATGAGAGAATAAATATTCAGTACTATGACATATGTCCACGTGGGATAAAAAAGTAGTTTAGTAATGTGGCCAAGTAATGTGGGACGGAAGGTGTAACAACCCGATATTTTTTCAAGCGTCTAGAATGACTTCTTTATTTGCAACTTATTTAATTTTAGCAGGTTTCATATGAAGAGGATAATTATATATTCCTAAAATATATATGTAGATTATTATTAGAAATATTATATTTATTTATGATATAGTATATGAAATGTGCATGAATTGGTTAACTTAGTGAGTGAGTGGGCCTTCCCACTATTCTGATTACTGTGCACGTTATATTTTCATAGGGTAGAGGGAAAATACAAGAAAAAAAATTATTAACTTACTTCTAACCTAAAAAGGAGAAAAACAGACGGACAAAGAGCATGAAAATTGTTGTGCAACTGCTAACACGGTGAACTTTTTCCAAAGTTTAGAAGATTCAGGTACATAGCATGTTTTTGACTTTGATATTTAAGAAATCATGTTGCAAGTGATTTTGTCTATTATGAGGAATTGTGGGGTTGGCAGAGAGTTGGGCTCATATTGTGAAATTGCTTCTTTTTCTTTTCTGCAATTCACGTGCAACCATGTAGTTGCTCATTTTTGTTTCTTTGCTCATTTTGTTTCTTTCTTTCTTTTGTGTTTTCTTTCAGTGTACTCGATAAACATTATTTATTTTGGGATGTTGGGAGTGGAGCACAGACATATATAAGTATATTATATAATTATTTGTTAATGATATTGAGATATAAATTTCACTTTTTAAAAGAATTATGGAATCAGGGTATAGAATGTTGAGATTTAATTCTAAATCTAAAATTATAGGATTTGTTTCACTAGACTAATTTAGTTAATTTATTTATGGTATTGAATAGATTGAGGCTATTTAAGATTGTTTGAAGGAAATTTGACACTTCAAGAGAGGTTGCGTTCCAGTTATAAGGCAAGTGAGGCTTAAACTCTTAGTTTACTTGCTTTTCATAAAAAGCATATGGTTTGTGTTGTATGTATGCATTTAAACCATTTAGTTCGTGTGAGTGGGCAAGCATGTTCTAAATTGGATAATTGCCAAGTTTCTAAAGTAATGACCGTATGAGTCCTTTAGCGTAATTTCGCTTAAATAGATACTATTTTATATAAATGTAAAGTTTAGAAGTGTTATTGAATGGATGTATGTTCCACTTATCATATCTTCAGAGGGGCATACTTCCACAGGTCCCATTGATGTTCGGTGAGAGATAGGTGCTAGAATTTTAAGTAACCCGGGTAAGATGGGGGTAAATAATGCCCTCTCCGGAAGACGGGGTAAGACATAGACAAATACGTACTATGTCCCGTGAGCATACGTTCAGATTCAGTGTGTTTCATGTATTGCTCGTCCGGGTAAGATGGGGGGTAAATAATGCCCTCTCCGGAAAGCGGGGTAAGACATAGATAAATACGTACTATTTCCCGTGAGCATAGATTCAGATTTAGAGTATTTCATGTTCTGCTTGTTTGTGCTTCATGATTTTAGCTTTAGCTTCGGTGTTTGTATATAATATACTTGTACTGTGTAATTGCTTTTATGCATTATCAGGGATTTCAAAGACTTGCCCCAGGGGTAAGCTGAGAGTGTCGATGATCTTGCTGAGTCTTTTAGACTCACACTTGTTGATGTTGTATGTGTGCAGGTGTGGTTAACGGTGACCAGGTAGCCGATACTTGATTCATTCCAGCTTTGTTCAGTCCAGTTCAGTAGAGGTGAGCCACCATTAGATCATGGCGGCCTCTTCTTCTTTAATTGACTTAGTAGTATTCCGAGCTTCGTCTCGTACTTTTCTATTCAAACTAGTAGTTCCATGACGTAGACATTTTATGGGGTTTATGGGCGAGACTCAATATTTGTATTTCGCATCCGTACTTTTCGTTATATTATGAGACTTTGCGTATTATTCATTTTATTCATTAATTTTCGCATAATTAGCTTAGAGGGTTCGCCTTATGGGTAGAAGCTCGAAAGGTGCCCGGTCGCGGCCTAAGTGTCAGATTTCGGTCGTGACAGAAGGAGTACTTCATTTATTAATTCTTAAAGAATTTGAAAAGTCAAAGTCAACAAGTATAAGTGCACGGAGGAAATAAATGTGTCGGAGAATTAAATTTGAAGTGCATATGTCTACGTGGGATAAAAAAGTAGTTAGTTAAAATGTACAATTTATATAGCTTGTGGTACAACATTTTATGCATGTGTTAGTCCACCCAACACACTTATTTATAATAAAAAAAATATATTAATAAATATAATATAAATAAAGAAATAGAAAAGAAGAAATAGAAAAGAAGAAAAATATAGAATAGAAAAATAGACATATATTTTTAGTAATGTGACCAAGTGATATGGTACGAAGGGAGTACTTTATTTTTATTTATTCTTAAAGAACTTGAAAAGTCCAGTATACTAATGTGGCCAAGTAATATGGACGAAAGAAGTAGTCTATTTTTATTAATTCTTAAAGAACATGAAAAGTCTAGTATAATAATGTGGCCAAGTAATGTGAAACAAAGAGAGTACTTCATTTATTAATTCTTAAAGAACGTGAAAAGTCAAGTGATGTGGCCAAGAAATATGGAACGGAGGGAGTATTTCATTTATTAATTCTTTAATAACGTGAAAAGTCAATAGTGAACAAGTAAAAGTGCACGGAGAAAATAAATATGTGTCGGATAATTAAAATTGAAGTGCATACATGTATACATGAGAAGAAAATAAATATTCAGCAAGAATATGAAAAGTCAAAAGTGAACAAGTAAAAGTGCATGGAAGAAATAAATATGTGTTGGAGAATTAATATTGAAATGCACACGTGTATACATGAGAAGAAAATAAATATTCAGCACTATGACATATATCCATGTGGGATTTATTAATTCTTAAAGAACGTGAAAAGCCAAAAGTGAACAAGTAAAAGTGCACGGAGGAAATAAATCTGTGTAGGAGAATTAAAATTGAACTGCATATGTCTATACATGAGAAGAGAATAAATATTCAGCAACACGTGAAAAGTCAAAAGTAAACAAGTAAAAGTGCACAGAGGAAATAAATGTGTCGAAGAATTGAAATTGAAGTGCATACGTCTATACATGAGAAGGGAATAAACATTAAGTACTATGACATATGTCCACGCAAGATAAAAAAAAATGTTGGGCAAAGTGTACAAGTTATATAGCTTATGGTACAAGCATTCATTGCGTGTACAATTTGTAATGCTTATGGTACAGCTATCTGATGTTGTGTTCGTCCCTCCATCCCACCTATATATATTAGAAATTACATAGAAATATATTAAATATGTGTCGGATAGTTAAAATTGAAGTGCAGAAATGTATACATGAGAATAAAATAAATATTCAGTAAGAACGTGAAAAGTCAAAAGTGAACAAGTAGAAAGTGCATGGAGAAAATAAATATATGTCGGAGAATTAAAATTGAAGTGCACACGTGTATACATGAGAAGAGAATAAATATTTAGTACTATGACATATATCCACGTGGGATTTATTAATTCTTAAAGAACGTGTACAATTTGTAAAGCTTATGATACATCTATCCTATGTTGTGTTCGTCCTTCATCCCACTTATATATATTAGAAATTACATAGAAATATATTAAATATATGTCGGATAATTAAAATTGAAGTGCATACATGTATACATGAGAAGAAAATAAATATTCAGCAAGAACGTGAAAAGTCAAAAGTGAACAAGTAAAAGTGCACGGAGAAAATAAATATGTGTCGGAGAATTAAAATTGAAGTGCACATGTGTATACATGAGAAGAGAATAAATATTCAGTGCTATGAAATATATTCACGTGGGATTTATTATTTTTTAAAGAACGTGAAAAGACTAAACGGAATGGTAATAATGATAAATGATTGTCGTGATATTGTTGTGGATCTGGCTTGTGGTTATTAGCGGAAGGTAAATGAGTTAAGGGTATTGGTGTCATATTGTGCGGTAAATAGACGTAGGACTTGACTTAGTTGTTGATCATGTTTATTTGTGACTTCTTTTACTAATATGTGTTTCTAACCATTGTCGGCCTATGATACTTACTCAGTACTCGCTGTGTTACACGTCGGGAAATTTCATGTCGTTGCAAGGTAAATAGACTAACGCAGGGTAAGATGTATATGATGTCCCTACAAGTAAGAAGGGGTACTTAACGATTCTAATTAAGATTTTGAAGACATTTGAGGCAAGAGAAGAAAGTTCGTTGAAGAATGTAAAGTATAAGTCGTGTTCTGAAAAAGGTTTGCAAGTACCGAGCTATTGTTGGTTTAATAACGTCTTGAGGAAAAGTTATAATACTCCTTAGATTGTTAATGAAGTGTTAAACAAGTGCTAAGAAGGTTCCATAAGGATTGGAGATCAAACGAATCGAAGAGATTAATTTCGGAGGAAGATGGAGTTATACGACCACTTATACGATCCGTATTGTTACATCCCGTGTTTTCATACGTTGGAAAGCATGCGAGTTAAATGAAACTCGTGACGGAAATGAGGTTATCCCCCAAGCTTATAGGTGGTTAGAGTGATTACGGATGTATCACAAGAATTAGTAGTTAAACAAATCGAAGAAAATAAGTTTCGTCAAGGCTCGAAATTTATTCGAATGAGATACGATCCAAGCTATAATATCCCGTATTTTTGGACTAGGAAATGGAATCATCCAACATGAGCAAATTTACCTGAACCCGAAGGATTTGGTCATATTCAAGCATGAAAATCAAGAACTCGGTGTATACTAGGACTGAAGTCCCGAAATTATTTAGGACTCGAAAGTGGAATGACGATGATTGGAAATAATATTTTGTGTGTACCAGAAGGGGCTATGGACTACCGCTATGCCCCATGATCATGACAATGAATATGGAGTGTATTAAAAATGATTACTATTTAAGTGAATTGTGATCAAAGAATTAATTTTGTGTATAATTAATAAAGGGGGACGTCTAGTGGAAGTAAATATATTGATTAGTGGGTAAGCTTGCATGTTTGGAAAAGTGACCAAGTTACTACGTGTCAAATTGCTTACATCTAGAATTTCTTAGCCGCCTACGTGTATGGGCAGATCTTAAATACATTTTATCTTTGGTCACTAACTCATTATTATACTTTCTCTACATTGTCCAAGGAAGATAGCAAGTTACTAATAAATTTGATCTCTGGTATATAAATTTCTTCCACCACTAGCTTGCTTCTATTGCCCTCCTCCATGAAAGAACTTCTTCTCTACCTACTTGCTTAAAGTAAACTACAATTGCTACATTAATGGAACTCTTAAGTTGCTGGGTGTTTCAAGGTTATTTAGATAATAATGTAGTAAAATATGCAGCCACACTTTCCTTTTTGGGAAAGTTATTCTTACACTTTGTGAAATTATACCTCCACTTTGGGTATACTTTTGATAAGCAAAATATCCCAGCAACTTAAACTTTGGGGATCAGTATTTTTGAGAAAGAAAGTATGAGCAGCAACGTTAGCTTGCTCCAAACCAAAACAGCAAACGTTATTCAATTTAATTGCGGGTTTTGCTCACCGCTTCAATCTCGTTGTTCCGTTTTGTCGTGTTGTTGACTTTGAGCTTTCTTCGAAGGGAAGTAAAGTGGAAGAAGATCATTTCTTGGCATATAAGGTAAGAAATCCACTCTCCTAGATGTATTTGATTTATCCAAGTCGTATCTACATTGCTAGATGGCAGAAATACGAAAATTATATTGGAAATCGGATAAATTCGTGTTGTAGTTCGGTGGACTGTTTTGGGAGATCATTCTTATGAAATTATATGAATGGAAATTAATTGAATAACCTGGAGGTGTTGTTGTTGTTGTTAATATTGTTGAGAAATTTCAGAATGAAGATGGGATTTAAAACTATTGTTTAATTGACAAGCAGAGCTTACCGCTCGTCGCATTATTATTTGAATTATTGAAACTATTTTTATATTGTTGAGGGGCTGGATCGATGGGATTAATTATTGATGTTATTAATATGGTTGTTGGTATTGTTGTTGATGATTATGCCGAGTTGAGTTCTCGGGGTTTGTTGAATTTATAGAGGAAATGCCGTCCGAATTTCTATAAATGACGTGCTAGCTTAAGGTTAAATTTCTAAGTACCTATAGCTAATGTTTGGTATCTACTGACGTTGTTGTAGATCTGGGGAGGCCCGAGACTTAGGTTTGGATTAGCTTAAGAAGCGAACAAGGTATGTTAAGGCTATCCCTTCTTTCTTTTTTGGCATGGTCTATACGAAATAGACAAACGACGAACGTATAAACTCCAAAGAAGCTCCTATTCTTAGAGGTACTAGAATGGCTAATGTTCTTGATTTCCAGAAGCTATTTCATTATATCCTGATATGTGTCTATGATTCCTGAAGTCCTATTTTGATATAATCCATAATGACATTCGAGGGTGCTACCAGGTTATTCAAGGAGTTCAGAAATAATTTTATGAGTCTCACTTGTATTATGACTCCAATGAATTCTAGATTTCAGTGGTACTTGACGTGACTTTTGTCTTTGATTCTCAAGTGTTAGTTCATGCTAATTATCCTATTGAGTCTCAGATGATGATTTAGTTTGCATATGGTTGCTCATAATATTCTGCTCGTGCATGCTGTTAATATATCATTCACTGAGTCCCGGGCCGGGTATGTATTCGTGCACAGTTTCATTGCATTATTCACCGAGTCCCTCTCTAGAGGGCCGGGTATGTATACTATATGTATTTCACCGAGTCCCTTATTAAAGGGCCGGGTATGGTATGTGTATGATTATTTCACCGAGTCCCTTATTAAAGGGCTGGGTATGGTATATATTTATATTTCACCGAGTCCCTTACTAAAGGGCCGGGTATGGTATATATTTACATTTTTTGTCATTTCCTTCGGGGCTATTCATATTACAGGTGGTTTCTCATACTCTCATTATAGCTTATATCTCATTCTTTATGATTACTGCTGCCTTACATACTCGGTACATTGTTCGTATTGACGTCCCTTTGCCTGGGGGCGCTCTGTTCATGCCACACAGTCCCATATAGTTTTGCAGGTAAAAGTATTCAGCTAGGATGGTTGTCTATCAACTGGGATTGGCAAACTCCATTTTCTTCCTCAAGCAGTGCCGAGTCACTATAATTATCATATGTGTGTACGGGTATGTCGGGGCCCTGTCCCAACTCATATGGTTCAGGTGTTTACTCTTAGAGACTTTGCAGACAGTGCCCTGTTGTTAGTATGCTAAGATGTCATGCATTGAGTAAAGTGACCATGTAGGCCGATATGTCAGTTTGTCTTACTCGGTTTTTGATTAATTGAGTATCGTCCGCTAATTTTTATGGTTTGACTGAAAGTACTTTATTATATATCCAGTTTCATTATTTGAATGCCAGAGGGTTCGCTCAGCTCTAAGTAAGAGCTGAGTGCCTATCATGCCCTGATGAGATTGGGGTGTGACACGTATAACTTTACACGGTCCATATAAGGGTCCGTATAACCTTACAGAAAAGGGAAACTTCCTGATGGTGAAATACGGTCACTTATACGGACCGTATAAGTGTCCGTATAACCTGATCGGGATAGCTTTTTTTTCAAGTATAAATAAGTGATCCAACTGGAAAAATTGAAATGTAGAACTAAACTCATATACAATCTGGGAAAAAAAAAACTAAATCATATCTTCTAGCAGCCTATACTTTGAGTTAACCCTCTTAAACTAACTTATTTTGAACAGATAAAGGATACTAAGAGTTGTAAACAATTCATACTTCACAACTCACATACTCAAACAAAGTAAAACTAAAATACTTGCAAAATCCAAATCAACCAAGTTATGCTAAATTTAAACAAGCACAAGATAGCACTAATAGTCACACAATACTAAACATATGAAAAGGAGCACTTAAAGAACTGAAAGCAGTCCATACCCAACTACTCATGCTCGGCGATTATAATTTATATAGAGGCTAGTGTTTAAGTTGCTCGACAATTCCAATACTTAATCAATACTAGGGACTAAAGAAGCAAGCCATGAAAACAAAGACTTAACTAATCACAGCAAACACACAGAACCAGATGAGGAAAAACAACAAAAAGATAAAACATACTCTGAACTACATGGAAATTTGTCACGACCCGACTCGGGGCCGCGACGAGCACCCGGTGCTAGCCCACCCGAGCACCCTCTTAGCTTACTCTTATACTAACATATAGGTGAGCCACATAATTATACATACATTTCCATTCATTTGTCAACTAGTCCCAATTGGACAACAGTACATCTATATCACCATAGGCATCTATGCCACATCAATGTACATGGGACAACGTGGCCGACAAAATGATATACAAAACATAGGCCGACAAGGCCGAACATGTCTAACTATATACACATGACTACGAGCCTCTAGGAAGAGTATAACATATCACATGAGCGGGACAAGACCCCGCTATGCCCATAATTATATACACAAAAGTATAAGTACCCAAAAGATATGGCTCCGGAGGAAATGGAGCTCTCTATGAAATCTCCGAATAGGCAGCTATGGATCAAGTCCGGCTCCCTGAGCACCTACGGGCATGACGCAGCGTCCACAAACAAAAGGACGTCAGTACGAAGAATGTACTGAGTATGTAAAGCATGATCAACATCGATATACAAGCATAATGAACCACATATGAAATAGCATAGGAGGGGAGACAATAATATCATCGTCATAGTACTTACCTGCCTTTCGTGGGACTTTCCATTTTTCATACGTATTAGTACACCTACGTCATCATTCGTATTCCATAATAGTACTCGTACCATACTTGTGCTCGTATTCATATACATGTCCTTATTCGTATTCTTATACCTAGTCTTATCACATTCATATTCATATTACATACATAGTCATTTCATATACATAGCATTTACATAGCATACCCGACCTCATAGGATCGGTGTTTCATACATACTTGGCCAACCAAGGCTCAAGGTTACTCATACCTGGCCCTACCAAGGCTTCAGGGTTATCCGTACCATCTGCAGATGTGTGCGCGCGTTTCGTAATCGTATACACACTTTATACATATTCATATACATATATCCTACCCGACGTTATAAGCTCGAGGTGTCGTTATAGCCCTTCATAGGCACATGTGAATATAATAGCCCGTAGGCACCTTTAGCATCATTATTATTATCATCCTCATCACTAACATCATCCTTTTCGCTACATCTCTATCTTATGCTTACTCGTCAAATGGGGTGCGTAGTACATTCGTAGCACGTATCGAGGATCGTGAGCTTATGAGCTCAGAGTGTCAATCACTTGAATACAACATACTCATATAGAGGATTTAAGAGTTTGGCCAAGGAACCATGCCTTATGAAAGAAGGGTTAGCCTTACATACCTCCTCGTCGAACTATTCTACACTTGCGCGTACTCCTTCGATGCTCAAGTTTCTACCTTCATTAATATAATAACAATAGCCATTAGTCATTCACATTACCCACATTCCTCATTTTACCCTCCATTGACCATTTTAGTATATACTTCTACCATCCAAGTATTTCAACTCCCCAATATGTTAACCAACATATAAATATCATGAATCTTACCTTAGATGATGTAGGGACAAGCTTTGGTTGATAATACTTCACTTTGAGCAAAACCCTAGTTTTTCTCCATTTGCATTTCTTGACTTAAATGGTATTTAATGGCTTGCTTACACTTGATTCACTTGTTTATGTTGTTGGTGACTTATAATCCTTGAAAACTTATGAAATAAATGTAGAGAGATGATTCTAGAGAGAAGTGGTGTAATGTAGAAATGAAATAAAACAAGTCTTGGTCCTCATATTTAATGAATTGAAAATCTGTGCTGAGGTGTACAGTGGTCGTCCATGGAGATTTACGGTCCGTATTCCAGTTTACGGACCGTCCCTCGTGGTCGTCTTTAACCTTAAGCAGAACTAGAAACATTGGCTGCATGCATGGTGATTTACGACCATGGTTTACGGGCCGTAAATCACTTTACGGTCCGTCCTCCTGGTCGTATTTTACCACTTCTCAACTGGGCAGAAAGTTGAAACCTTGCATGGCAATTTACGACTGCCAGTTTACGGACCGTATTCCATTTTACGGTCCGTATTTTGCACTTTACGACCACTGGGCAGTTTTGCCAACTTTCAACTTTTCACATTTCTCGACTTTTCATTCTAATCATTCTCGTCCATATACTCACATTTCTCATGAAACATTATACACTCGCACTCCTCGCACACATCACTAGTTCGTTTACTTGCGTACCAACGGGAAATTTTCCGAGGTGTAACATTCTTCCCCCCTTAGGAACATTCGTCCTCAAATGTTAAAGTCTCGGGGAATTCTAAAAAAAAAAATTCGCCAGAGTTCCCCTTATAATATGGCGCTACCATCCTGCCACAACAACCCATAATATCGATGCCACATAGGGCCACAACGTAACAACATAAAAATTTTGGCCACACATGACCCAAAAGCATAAAAGGAAATATACGTACCTTATGATCTTGACGCTCATCTTGGGCCTCTTCCACGGGCTGAAATAAATATGGGTATTTAGATCGCATACTTTCTTCTGCTTCCCATGTCATCTCCTCTCGATTGCTATTCCTCCACAGAACTTTAATTGAGGCCACTTCCTTGTTCCTAAGCCTCCGTACTTGCCTGTCTAATATGGCAATGGGTACCTCTTCATAACTCAATTTCTCTGTCACTTGCATATCATTTACTGGGACGATCCTAGTGGGATCTCCAACACATTTTCGAAGCATCGAGACATGAAATACTGGATGGACTGACTCCAAATACGGAGGTAGATCTAACTCATAGGCCACTTTGCCTATTTTGCGCACAATCTCATATGGTCCAATATACCGGGGACTGAGCTTCCCCTTTTTTCCAAATCTCATAACGCCTTTCATTGGCGACACTCTCAAGAATACCCAATACTTAACTTGGAACTCTAAGTCCCTTCGACGATTATCCGCATAGGACTTCTGGCGACTTTGAGCCGCTAACAACCGATCTTGTACGAGCTTTCTTTCTCTATAGCTTGCTGGACCAAATCTGGCCCTATCAACTTGGCCTCTCCAGTTTCAAACCACCCAATCGGGGATCTACACTTTCGCCCATATAAAGCCTCATACGGTGCCATTTGAATGCTAGAATGATAACTGTTATTGTAAGAAAACTCAATGAGTGGAAAATGGTCATCCCAATTTCCTCCAAGGTCTATCATACATGCTCGTAACATATCCTCGAAAGTCTGAATAGTGCGTTCAGCTTGCCCATCGGTCTGTGGGTGAAATGCCGTGCTTAGGCGCACTTGGGTCCCTAGAACCTCTTGGAACGATCTCCAAAACATAGCTGTAAACTGGGTCCCTCGATCGGAGATAATAGATACTGGAACGCCATGGAGTTTCACTATCTCTTTAAGATAAAGCTTCGCATAATCTTCTGCCGCATAGGTCGGTCTGACCGGTAAGAAATGAGATGACTTTGTGAGTCTATCCACAATCACCCATATGGAATCATACTTACGTCGAGAACGGGGTAACCCTGTAATGAAATCCATATTAATCACTTCCCACTTCCAAGTTGGGATTTCTATAGCTTGCAATAATCCACCCGGCTTTTGGTGTTCAATCTTCACTTGTTGGCAATTAGGACACTGAGCTACGAATTCCGCTATATCTTTCTTCATTCCATTCCACCAGTATATAGACTTAAGATCATGATACATTTTCGTCGCTCCGGGGTGTACGGAGTAACGGGAACAATGGGCTTCCCTCAATATTTGGTGACGTAGGCCTACCACATCGGGAACACATAACCTGCCTCGACATCGGAGAACTCCGTCTCCCGAAATATCAAATGATGACTCCTCTTTCTGAGGGAGTGTATCACTGTACTGCATTAGCATGGGATCCTCATATTGTCGCTTTTTTACTTCCGCTACTAGCGATGAAACTGCTGAATTCTGAATAGTAGTTCCGCTGCTACCTGAGTCCACTACTCAGACTCCTAGGCTAGCTAACTGTTGAAGCTCACGGGCCATCTCTTTCTTTTCTGGTCGTACATCACTTAGACTTCCCATGGATCTGCGGCTAAGAGCGTCAGCCACAACGTTAGCCTTTCCGGGGTGATACAAGATATCAACATCATAATCCTTTAGCAACTCCAACCATCGTCGTTGCCGCAAATTCAACTCTTTCTACTTGAAGATATACTGAAGGCTCTTATGATCTGTATAAACATCCACATGGACACCATATAAATAATGTCGCAATATCTTTAATGCATAGACCACTGCGGCTAATTCTAAATCATGGGTCGGGTAATTATGTTCATGTTTCCGCAATTGCCTAGAAGCGTACGCAATCACCTTACCATGTTGCATCAACACACAACCTAGCCCGACGCCTGAAGCATCGCAATAAACAACATACCCTTCCAATCCCTCTGGAAGTGTCAAGACTGGGGCAGAAGTCAATCTATCTTTCAACTCTTGGAAGCTACGCTCGCAGGTATCTGTCCATTGAAACTTAGCTGACTTCTGAGTCAACTTTGTGAGCGGTGCAGAAATAGAAGAGAAACCTTCAACAAATCTTCTGTAATAACCTGCTAAGCCCAAAAAGCTACGAACCTCCGTAGGAGTCGTGGGCCTTGGCCAAGTCTTCACGGCCTCAATCTTTTGGCTATCCACCCGAATCCCATCAGCTGCAACAATATGGCCCAGAAATGATACTAAGTTCAACCAAAACTCACACTTGGAGAATTTTGCAAACAACTCTCGAGCTCGCAGAACTCCAAGGACTATACGCAGATGCTCCGCATGATCTGTCTCGGATCTAGAATACACCAGGATATCGTCGATGAATACAATCACGAATAGATCCAGAAAAGGTCTGAATACATTATTCATTAAGTCCATAAACGCTGCCGGTGCATTAGTTAACCCAATCGACATTACTCGGAACTCGAAATGGCCGTATCTTGTTCTGAAAGCTGTCTTAGGGATATCTTTCTCCCTAACTTTTACTTGGTGGTACCCGGACCTCAAATCAATCTTTGAAAACCATTTGGCACTTTGCAATTGATCAAATAAATCATCGATCTTCGGAAGAGGATACTTGTTTTTAATTATTACTTTATTTAATTGCTGATAATCAATACACATTCTCAAGGAGCCATCTTTCTTTCGGACGAACAATACGGGTGCTCCCCACGGGGATGAACTAGGCCTAATGAAGCCTTTATCAAGCAAGTCTCTCAATTGCTCCTTCAACTCTTTCAATTCCGCGGGTGCCATTCTATATGGAGGAATAGATATAGGTATGGTGCTTGGCAACACATCAATGGAAAAATCAATTTCCCGTTCGGGAGGAAGGCCTGGAAGCTCTTCCGGGAACACATCCAAAAATTCGTTCACCACTGGAACTGACTGTAGAGTCGGCGACTCAGCTTCTACATCTTGAACTCGTACTAGATGATAAATGCACCCTTTTGTGATCATCTTCCTTGCCTTTAGATAGGAAATAAACCTACCTTTTGGTGATGCCGCATTCCCTTTCCATTCTAAGACTGGTTCTCCCGGAAACTGAAAACGAACCATCTTCATTCGGCAACCAACATTGGCATAACAAGAAGCCAACCAATCCATGCCCATAATAACGTCAAAATCTACCATTTCTAGCTCATGCAAATCAATCATGGTACGACGATCACAAATCACAATCACACAATTCCTATATACTCGGCTAGCTATTACCGATTCACCCACGGGTGTAGACACCTCGAAAGGTTTGATAGACTCCGGCTCAATTATAAATCGACCCGCAATATATGGAGTAACATATGATAATGTGGAGCCCGGATCAATCAAAGCATATACATCATGAGAGAATACCGATAATATACCTGTGACCACATCAGGAGAAGACTCAAGATCTTGGCGTCCAGCCAAAGCATAAATACGGTGCTGAGTACCGCTAGTACTGGGAGCTCTGCCTCTACCTCTACCATGGCCGACTGGCGCATGTGAACCTGGCCCCGTAGGGCACACAGATGCCGAGGATCCGTCTACCGACCCTGATGGTTGGGTCCTACCTCTACCATGTACTGAGGGGCAATCACGCATAATATGTCCTGGTCGACCACAAGAATAGCAACCATCTGAACCCAATCGGCATTGACCCCAATGCGACTTCCCACACTGGGAACATCGTGGTATAGGTGGCCTTGACTGGCCTGAATCACCTCTAAACTGGGACCCCGAATAACTCTGACTCGGCCCGGGATGAGTAGATCTATCAAGGCTCTGGCCTGAAAACCGTGGAGGTGCACTGGTCATAGAATAGCCCGAATGTCTAGGGAATTGTTGCCTGTGTCCGCCTCTGGACTCACTTATTGGGCCCGAAGATCTGGTCCTCTTGCTATGACCCCTATCTTGCTCGCGCTCACTTCTCCGCTGCTGTAGGTTTTCTTCTAAGTTCTGATCATGCGCCTGAATGCGTGCAATATCCATACCGTCCTGAAGGGACGCATTCAAGCATTTATCCATCAAGTGTGGCCCTAGGCCCTTTACGAATCGGTGTACCCTGTCGCCCATATCTGCCACCATGGCCGAAGCATACCTAGCCAAGGAGTTAAAGCGGAGGCTATACTCTAGGGCACTCATACTACCTTGCCTCAAATTTAAGAATTTATCGGCCCTTGCTCGCCGAACTTCTGGAGGCATATAGTGACGGAGAAAAGCATCAACAAACTCTTGACATACCGGGGGAGGTGCATTTGCTCCCCGTGAAGCCATCCATACCGTATACCACTGAATCGAGACATCTCTCAATCTATATGACGCTAAATCCACTGACTCGGTGTCCGAAGCATGTATCAACCGGAGTGTCCTTAGCATACCATCAATAAAGTCCTGGGGATCCTCCTCCGGCTTTGACCCAAAGAATTCCGGGGGGTTCAAAGTAATGAAATCACGAGCCCTTGCACTAACAGCCCTATCACCATACCCTGAACCTTACCTCTGAGCCTGGGCCGCAACCAACTGGGTCAACAAATTAATGGCCTTTTTCACATCATGGCCAGAAGCATTCGGTGGAGGTGCTGGAGCTGGGGCTGAGGCTCCCTCACGCTCCTCAGTAATAGGCACTGTCTGGGAGGACTGAGATTGAGCCGCACTCTGGGACTCACTTTCCTCTACTACCGGTGGCGGTGCTTTCTTAGCCCGCTTCTCTGCCACCGTCTTGCCCTTTTGGGCTGTCGTAGCCTTTCCCTTTTTAGGCATCTCTGAAATACACAACACACGATTTAGGAGCAAGAATTTCCTACATCATAGCTCTATCGCACGATTCTATGAAGAAAGAAGGTCATTTATTCCTAAAATGTCTGCAGCTTCTTGTTTATAAGTGTGGCGTGCAACACACCCATAACTAAGACTCTACTAGACACGGCTCGTAGACACACCCTAGGACTGAACTGCTCTGATACCACTTTTGTCACGACCCGACTCGGGGCCGCGACGAGCACCCGGTGCTAGCCCACCCGAGCACCCTCTTAGCTTACTCTTATACTTACATCTAGGTGAGCCACATAATTATACATACATTTCCATTCATTTGTCAACTAGTCTCGATTGGACAATAATACATCTATATCACCATAGGCATCTATGCCACATCAATGTACATGGGCCAACGTGGCCGACAAAATGATACACAAAACATAGGCCGACAAGGCTGGATATGTCTAACCATATACACATGACTACGAGCCTCTAGGAAGAGTATAACATATCACATGAGCGGGACAGGACCTCGCTATGCCCATAATTATATACACAAAAGAATAAGTACCCAAAAGATATGGCTCCGGAGTAAATGGAGCTCTCTATGAAATCTCCGAATAGGAAGCTATGGATCAAGTCCGTCTCCCTGAGCACCTGCGGGCATGACACAGCGTCCACAAACAAAAGGACGTCAGTACGAAGAATGTACTGAGTATGTAAAGCATGATCAACATCGATATACAAGCATAATGAACCACATATGAAATAGCATAGGAGGGGAGACAATAATATCATCGTTATAGTACTTACCTGCCTTTCGTAGGACTTTTCATTTTTCATATGTATTAGTACACCTACGTCATCATTCGTATTCCATAATAGTACTCGTACCATACCTATGCTCGTATTCGTATACATGTCCTTATTCGTATTCTTATACCTAGTCTTACCACATTCATATACATATTATATACATAGTCATTTCATATACACAGAATTTACATAGCATACCCGACCTCATAGGATCGGTGTTTCATACATACTTGGCCAACCAAGGCTCAAGGTTACTCATACCTGGCCCTACCAATGCTTCAGGGTTATCCGTACCATCTGCAGATGTGTGCGCGCGTTTCGTAATCGTATACATACTTTATACATATTCATATACATATATCCTACCCGACGTTATAAGCTCGGGGTGTCATTATAGCCCTTCATAGGCACATGTGAATATAATAGCCCGTAGGCACCTTTAGCAGCATTATTATTATCATCGTCATCACTAACATCATCGTTTTCGCTACATCTCTATCTTATGCTTACTCGTCAAATGGGGGTGCGTAGTACATTCGTAGCACGTATCGAGGATCGTGAGCTTATGAGCTCGGAGTGTCAATCACTTGAATACAACATACTCATATAGAGGATTTAAGAGTTTGGCCAAGGAACCATGCCTTATGAAAGAAGGGTTAGCCTTACATACCTCCTCGTCGAACTATTCTACACTTGCACGTACTCCTTCGATGCTCAAGTTTCTACCTTCATTAATATAATAACAATAGCCATTAGTCATTCACATTACCCATATTCCTCATTTTACCCTCCATTGACCATTTTAGTATATACTTCTACCATCCAAGTATTTCAACTCCCCAATATGTTAACCAACATATAAATATCATGAATCTTACCTTAGATGATGTAGGGACAAGCTTTGGTTGATAATACTTCACTTTGAGCAAAATCCTAGTTTTGATCCATTTGCATTTCTTGACTTGAATGGTATTTAATGGCTTGCTTACACTTGATTCACTTGTTTATGTTGTTGGTGACTTATAATCCTTGAAAACTTATGAAATAAATGTAGAGGGATGATTCTAGAGAGAAGTGGTGTAATGTAGAAATGAAATAAAACAAGTCTTGGTCCTCATATTTAATGAATTGAAAATCTGTGCTGAGGTGTACAGTGGTCGTCCATGGAGGTTTATGGTCCGTATTCCAGTTTACGGACCGTCCCTTATGGTCGTCTTTAACCTTAAGCAGAACCAGAAACTTTGGCTGCATGCATGATGATTTACGACCATGGTTTACGGGCCGTAAATCACTTTACGATCCATCCTCCTGGTCGTATGTTACCACTTCTCAACTGGGCAGAAAGTTGAAACCTTGCATGGCAATTTACGACAGCCAGTTTACGGACCGTATTCCATTTTACAGTCCGTATTTTGCACTTTACGACCACTGGGCAGTTTTGCCAACTTTCAACTTTTCACATTTCTTGACTTTTCATTCTAATCATTCTCGTCCATATACGCACATTGCTCATGAAACATTATACCCTCGCACTTCTCGCACACATCACTAGTTCGTTTACTTGCGTACCAACGGGAAATTGTCCGAGGTGTAACAAAATTAATCTGAAACGTCAAGAACTAAAATAGAAGAGGGATTTTACCTGTTGCGGAGTCAGCGACTAGGACGACGAAAGCGAAAATGCTTCCTTTCACCAAAGATTTGAACACTCGAAAGAAGACGAGAGAAAATTTTAAGTGAAAATGAACTTAGGTTTTAGAACTTTAAACTCAGAAAATTGGTTTAGGATAAGAATCCTTTTTCCAAAATTTCTTTGTAAGAAAACTTGTTCTAGCCCTTCAAAATCAGTTTTTTGTTGAATGGGTAAGGGGTTCTAAATAGAACCCCAAATTCTAGTGTTTGAACAAATTTGAGCGATGTGGGACAAATATTTGAACTGGAATTAGTTAAATTTCGTTTGAAATCCCAAACTTCTCTTGGAAGGAAGAAAGAAAATGAAAAAGGTAAGGGGTTATTGTTGCTATTAGCTGGAGAGGGAGAAAAATGACAAATTCCATTAATTTCATTGCCCGAATAGGGCGGACACGGGCTGCACGAATGAAGACGTGTTGAAAATTTGCCACTTTTGGCCGGAAAATCTGGAATTCGCGTGGAATTGTTGAGGAGATGAGGCGGCGTCATTAGTGTTTAGTTTTTTTTTGTTGATGTGGTTGTTGGTCACTGAGAGTTTAGGGATTCACCAGCCGAACATGTCTATTCCCTTTAATTAGTCAATCTTTAAAATTTTTATTTTGAAAATAACTTTTAAAAACATTCTAATTGTTATTATATATAACAACATATACAAAATATATTTATGTATTATCACTTTAGTTATAATTAAAAGATTGAGTTTAAAAATTAAAAATATATGATGAAATTAAGTCTTTGAGATGCAAAGAGTCGGACTTTTTTCTCATTGTCATGACAATGAAAGTTGTTCATCGATGTGAAAAAGAAAATTAGTAAAAATATGAGGGACATGAATATTTTGATTCTAGATTTTTTTTCTTTAATTCTTTAATATCTTATATGTATACTGATAGGTTGATTTCCATTTCAATTAACTAACTATTCAGATTCAAACATAAGAACCATTATTGTATGTATTGGATTTTTTAAAACCAAAACTAATAAAATATTTTTATTAAATTAATTTAAAAATATATTATAATTTTTTACATTAACAATTATAGATAAAAAAATTGTTACAAAGAAATCAAAATTAGAAAAATATATGTTATATCGTAAATCACCAAATTTTAATTCGGAATGAAAATATAAAGTAATACATTTTAAAAATCTAAAGAAATAATAATCAGAGACTGCAAAAGAGTAAAATAAGTAAAGTATTGATAAAGAAGGAAAACGGGGAAGTCACTCCCCTTCACTTTTACTTGTCCACGTTAGCATATCAAGAAAAAGTACTTCATTTATAAACAAGTAAAAGTGTACGGCGAAAATAAATATGTGTGTGCGAATTAAAATTGAAGTGCATACGTATATACATGATGAGAGAATAAATATTCAGTACTATGACATATGTCCACGTGGGATAAAAAAGTAGTTTAGTAATTTGGCCAAGTAATATGGGACGGAAGGAGTACTTCATTTATTAATTCTTAAAGAATTTGAAAAGTCAAAGTCAACAAGTATAAGTGCACGGAGGAAATAAATGTGTCGGAGAATTAAATTTTAAGTGCATATGTCCACGTGGGATAAAAAAGTAGTTAGTTAAAATGTACAATTTATATAGCTTGTGGTACAACATTTTATGCATGTGTTAGTCCACCTAACACACTTATTTATAATAAAAAGATATATTAATAAATATAATATAAATAAAGAAATAGAAAAGAAGAAATAGAAAAGAAGAAAAATATAGAATAGAAAAATAGACATATATTTTTAGTAATGTGACCAAGTAATATGGTACGAAGGGAGTACTTTATTTTTATTAATTCTTAAAGAACTTGAAAAGTCCAATATACTAATGTGGCCAAGAAATATGGGACGAAGAGAGTAGTCTATTTTTATTAATTCTTAAAGAACGTGAAAATCCTAGTATAATAATGTGGCCAAGTAATGTGAAACAAAGAGAGTACTTCATTTATTAATTCTTAAAGAACGTGAAAAGTCAAGTGATGTGGCCAAGAAATATGGAACGGAGGGAGTATTTCATTTATTAATTCTTAAATAACGTGAAAAGTCAATAGTGAACAAGTAAAAGTGCACGGAGGAAATAAATATGTGTCGGATAATTAAAATTGAAGTGCATACATGTATACATGAGAAGAAAATAAATATTCAGCAAGAATATGAAAAGTCAAAAGTGAACAAGTAAAAGTGCATGGAGGAAATAAATATGTGTTGGAGAATTAAAATTGAAATGCACACGTGTATACATGAGAAGAGAATAAATATTCAGCACTATGACATATATCCATGTGGGATTTATTAATTCTTAAAGAACGTGAAAAGCCAAAAGTGAACAAGTAAAAGTGCACGGAGGAAATAAATCTGTGTAGGAGAATTAAAATTGAACTGCATATGTCTATACATGAGAAGAGAATAAATATTCAGCAGGAACGTGAAAAGTCAAAAGTAAACAAGTAAAAGTGTACGGAGGAAATAAATGTGTCGGAGAATTGAAATTGAAGTGCATACGTCTATACATGAGAAGGGAATAAACATTAAGTACTATGACATATGTCCACGCGAGATAAAAAAAATGTTGGGCAAAGTGTACAAGTTATATAGCTTATGGTACAAGCATTCATTGCGTGTACAATTTGTAATGCTTATGGTACAGCTATCTGATGCTGTGTTCATCCCTCCATCCCACTTATATATATTAGAAATTACATAGAAATATATTAAATATGTGTCGGACAATTAAAATTGAAGTGCAGCATGTATACATGAGAAGAAAATAAATATTCAGTAAGAACGTGAAAAGTCAAAAGTGAACAAGTAGAATGTGCATGGAGAAAATAAATATATGTCGGAGAATTAAAATTGAAGTGCACACGTGTATACATGAGAAGAGAATAAATATTTAGTACTATGACATATATCCACGTGTGATTTATTAATTCTTAAAGAACGTGTACAATTTGTAAAGCTTATGATACATCTATCCTATGTTGTGTTCGTCCTTCATCCCACTTATATATATTAGAAATTACATAGAAATATATTAAATATATGTCGGATAATTAAAATTGAAGTGCATACATGTATACATGAGAAGAAAATAAATATTCAGCAAGAACGTGAAAAGTCAAAAGTGAACAAGTAAAAGTGCACGGAGAAAATAAATATGTGTCGGAGAATTATTATTGAAATGCATACATGTATACATGAGAAGAAAATAAATATTCAGCAAGAATATGAAAAGTCAAAAGTGAACAAGTAAAAGTGCATGGAGGAAATAAATATGTGTTGGAGAATTAATATTGAAATGCACACGTGTATACATGAGAAGAAAATAAATATTCAGCACTATGACATATATCCATGTGGGATTTATTAATTCTTATAGAACGTGAAAAGCCAAAAGTGAACAAGTAAAAGTGCACGGAGGAAATAAATCTGTGTAGGAGAATTAAAATTGAACTGCATATGTCTATACATGAGAAGAGAATAAATATTCAGCAAGAACGTGAAAAGTCAAAAGTAAACAAGTAAAAGTGCACGGAGGAAATAAATGTGTCGGAGAATTGAAATTGAAGTGCATACGTCTATACATGAGAAGGGAATAAACATTAAGTACTATGACATATGTCCACGCAAGATAAAAAAAATGTTGGGCAAAGTGTACAAGTTATATAGCTTATGGTACAAGCATTCATTGCGTGTACAATTTGTAATGCTTATGGTACAGCTATCTGATGCTGTGTTCGTCCTTCATCCCACTTATATATATTAGAAATTACATAGAAATATATTAAATATATGTCGGATAATTAAAATTGAAGTGCATACATGTATACATGAGAAGAAAATAAATATTCAGGAAGAACGTGAAAAGTCAAAAGTGAACAAGTAAAAGTTCACGGAGAAAATAAATATGTGTCGGAGAATTAAAATTGAAGTGCACACGCGTATACATGAGAAGAGAATAAATATTCAGTACTATGAAATATATTCACGTGGGATTTATTAATTTTTAAAGAACTTGAAAAGTCAAAAGTGAACAACTAAAGTGCACGGAGCAAATAAATTTGTGTAGGAGAATTAAAATTGAACTGCATATGTCTATATATGAGAAGAGAATAAATATTCAACAAGAACGTGAAAAGTCAAAAGTGAACAAGTAAAAGTGCACGGAGGAAATAAATATGTGTTGTAGAATTAAAATTGAAGTGCATACGTGTTATATCCCATATTTTCATACATTGGGACGTTTTAAAATAAACGCGACAAGTTAAAGACAAGACTATCTTAAGATACGAAGTAGAGATTTTAACTTCCGGTTTCGTTTCGAGTCACAATTCACCTACAATTTCGTTGGCATGAAAGTATTAATGGAAAATGGGGATTAAATTAACCATGGTTAGATTAATAAGTGGGATTGGGAACAAAAAAATCAGCCCATTATTTAAAGCCATGTTTGGCCGTGTAGAATAATGGAGTGGTCAAAGATTCTTGACCCAAGTTAGTGTAGTACACATGGCCAAAATATGGAGTGAATACATAATGTGAAAAATCTGATTCACTCCACATTCCACAACTCATTTCAACACTTACAAGTTGAAAATACATAGTGAGAGAAAGAGAAGCTCTCGGCTAGAGCTAGCCGAGAGTGGTGAGGTGAGTTCAATCCAAAAAAAAAATCAGCTTTCTTCCTCAAATCAACTCCTCATATAGTGTACAAGAATATGTAGTAGTTGTTGAAAAGAAACAAGGAAGTGTAGCACCTCAATAGAGTTGAAGTTTCGGCCAAGGTGAAGAACAAGATTGAAAGGTAAGAATGCTTATTGTTCTTGTGTTGTATGATGATTTGAATGTATAGTTCATGCATGTTGTTGTTGGATTGTTGTTGTAGTTGAAGTAGAGAGTGATCCGTGAGTGAGGTGAAGTCATGATTGATTTCATTTTGCATGTATTGTTGATGAATTGAATATGTACCAACATAGGTAAATGAACAAAGATTGTAGAAGTTGGTTGTGATGTTGCATGTTGGATATTGGGCTGTTTTTCTTGAATTGAAAATGAGCCGTGTGTTGAAGGTTCTAATGAAGTCATTCTTTATCTTCTTGAACATGTATTGGAAATGGATTGAATGTATTGTAGTTGGATAAACGGATAAAAATCATGAAATCGTGGGAAGGGTGTTGTAGCCGTGAAAAAGGGGCTGTTTTAGGGGAGATTTAAGGACTGTTTTGTGTCACATTTGGATTGTTGTTGTTATGGACATTGTGGTGTATTGTATGCATGTTGAATATGTGAATTGAGGTGTTAAAGAAATGAATTATGTTGAAGTGTATAGGCAGTCCAAAACCGTGGACAATTTTGATGTTAGAAGTGAATTTGTGTGTGTTGAATGTTGATTCTTGTTGCAAACGTTTAGTGAAAGTAAAGTGCATTGATTCAAGTTGAAACTGAAATGATGGTGGGCTGTTGTAGGAATGAAAATGAGGTTAAAACAGTTCCAAGAATCATGAAAGTAATGTCATTAAACGTGTTGTTGTTGTTGCAAGTTAAAACTGGAAAATTGTTAAGTGAGAATGGAAATGCTATGTGTGTTGTTTAGCCGTGTGTATGAAACAGTTTTGAATGGTGTAGGGATTGCCCAAGCTCCCTAAGTCATGTTGAAACAAGTTTGGATTGATACATGAAAGAACGATTAGCAATGTTAGCTTGTAGCGCTAGTTGGTTTGAATGCGAACGAAACGTCGTTTAAATGTTAGAAAGGGATTGTGAGCGTCAAAATACGTATTGAATTCCCTTGTAGACTAATTGTAGTTCTTCATATCTTGATATAGGATAAGTGTTTTTGGGCAGCAAGTACAAGTTAGAATACAACTAAACGCTAAAGGTATGTAAAGCCCATTCCTTCTTTCTTTTGGCATGTCCTAGACGTAAGTATGAAACGATATGAACCTTGGGGTAAATTCTATTCTCTAGTTCCATGCATGACTTATGATTCTATATTTCATTAAGGCCATTGTCATGTGCCTACAATATGAGTGACTAATGAATAATGTATGAAAGTTCCTATTCTTAAAGGATTGCACAATTAGAGACATACTTGACTTTCAAAAGCTACACCAAATTAAAGTGATATATGTACATGAAATCTGAAACGTTTCTTGTAATAGGTTGTTATGAGACTTGAAATGAACTGAAAATGAATATTATTTTAACACTTTAGAGCTGGTTAGTTGCTTATCCATTGAGTCCAAAAAGATGAATTGCATATATGTGGTTGCTTATTATTCTGCTCGTGCTTACCGTTATATCCTTCACTGAGTCCCGGGCCAGGATACATTTTCGTGCGCATGTTTACTATATTATTACCGAGTCCCTCATTAAAGGGCCGGGACACGTTATGTATATATATGATGATATGATGATATGATGACATGAGGATATGGTGATATAATGATATGATGACATGGAGACGGTGGCCAGGAGGGCATATATTCCTTATTACCGAGTCCCTCATTAAAGGGCCGGGACACGTATATGTTTATGTTTATGATGCTATGATTTTAATTACCGAGTCCCTCATTAAAGGGCCGGGACACGTTATATATGTTATATACGGAATGATTATGCAGCTTTGATTACAAAACTCTATGATAACACTGATATGAGAATGATACAGACGAAATGTGTTCAAAGGCAAGTTTTTAAGAAATTCTGGTTGTTGCACTGAGTCCTATATACCTTGTCTCAATATAAGTCTATTACTATGTTTCAACCTTTACATGCTCAGTACATATTCCGTACTGACCCCTTTTCTTCGGGGGGCTGCGTTCATGCCCGCAGGTACAGAAGCTCGTTTCGGAGATCCGCCAGCTTAGGATACCTATTCAGCTATTTTGGACTGCTCCCTTGTTCCGGAGCCTAGCTTGTGGTATAACTCCCTTATGTTGTATTCATATGTGTTTGTTTGGGTACGGCGGGGCCCTGTCCAGCCATATGATACGGTCATTACTCTTAGAGGTCTGTGGACATCGGTGTGGGTCTGTTTGTAGTTGTTGATGCGTAATGGCAGCCTTGTCGGCTTGCATATATATGTATGTTTATTATTTTGTATATCGTGGCAGCCTTGTCGGCTTGCGTAGGAATATATATATATATATATATGTTGTTGTTTAAAAAGTGCAACTCCTCAGAAGACAGGTGTCTAAAACATACAAAACTTGACAGCTTTAAAATAACGTCCTACCCGTTTTATGTACAAATGAGATCATGACATGCTAATTGCAAATGACTACAGTTAACAGATAATTTGAGTGTCCAACTCGGGCACTAGTCACGGCCTACGGGGTTGGGTCGTGACAATACGTCTATATATGATAAGGGAATAAATATTAAGTACTATGTGACACCCCAATCCTGATAGGGCATGACAGGCACCCGACTCTTATCAGAGTCAAGCGAACCCTCACACATTCGCTCTATCAAAACCTGTCATTTCAAAAACTTTTAAGAACATAGAACTTCTCCAAATGGAAATCATCTAAAATACATAATCTTTTAAAGTCCACAAATGATTTAACTGACATCACTTTATCGACATTTTGACAAACCTACCACAGGACACTGTCTACAGAAGTCTCTAAGCAATAAACTGAACATTTTGAGTCAAGACAGGGCCCTGATATACCTATAATCATACATATCTATACATGACTCAGCACAGCTCCAGAATGAGGTGGAACTTGCCAATCTCAGCTGACGTCCAAGCATCCTAGCGATACACTTAACCTGCCAAACAATCTGGGGCTGCGGGCATGAACGCAGCGTCCCCAGGCAAAAGGACGTCAGTACGGACAATGTACTGAGTATATAAGGTGGTAACACGTCATAATCATAATTTGACTTAGGAGAGAAGATATCACAATCTAACTCAACACTTGCAGTCGTTGCTGGAAGAAACATAAATGTGCACACGAAATCTCAACACAATCTTTAAGTAAATAATGCAATCCAACACACATGCCGCTTCCGACATGTTAACAGAATGGTCCCTTCGGACAGCCACAAGTGGTATCAGAGAAGTTCGTCCTAGGGGTTGTCTGCAAAGTCGTGTCCAGTAGAGTCTTGTTTATGGTGTGAAGCGCGCCACATTTATAAACAGGAGGCTACAGGACATCTAGGATGGTTATCTTTCTTTCTTATCTTGGATTGTGCCGTAGAGCTATGTCATAGGTTATGAAATCCCTAGTCCTAACCCTAGATGTCTTGATTATTATGAGTGATTGCTTGCTTGGTTTTAAGGTTACTAGTAAGGATTGATGCTCGTATCAGAAAGGTATGTTTTCCGTCTATTGGTGGTGATATATGAGAAGAATTTGGTATAGCTGAACTATGGATCGTTTGTATTTTTGCGGTTGCCCTGTGAGGCATTGAACTTGCTTTCTGAGCTGCGTGCAGGTTTGGGATAGTAAGAATTACAAGGGAAGCTCTGTTAAAAAAAATCTCAAAGCTAAATCATGTGAGTAGGGAATGGGAAACCTAGCGACAGGATGGTAAGTGAAATATGTTGAATCAATACTTGTGAACTGCTCTAGAAGGAACTCTTAGATGGCTCAGTTGAGATTAAGGGGATTCAGATGGGTTATATTAAAGGCTTTATAAGAATGAGACTTCTTGGGATTATAAAGAAAATTGATAAATAAGTAAGATTTCCTGAATGATCTGCAAGGAAGGTGATCAATAGTACAATTTGAGGTTTTATAAAAACAAGTGAGTAAAGTATTGCGAGTCGTATGAAGACAATAAGGTAGTAAATTGTCGAAAGGATTATGGAATCGGCTATATGTTCAAGTCAAGTTAAAGAGTATTGCTGCACATAGATACGAAATGATTTTGAGACTTATGGTCGAAGCTATTGAGATAATTGTATACGAGTGGGATTAAGAGGAATAGTAGGGTTTTGATAATGAGGTGATACAAAATGAGGGAAAGGACTTAAGTGAAGAGTTGAGGCCAAAGGTGGGATAACAAGCGAAGGATATATGCCACGATATTACGGATGAATTGAGGGAAAGTACAAGGCAACGCAAGTTAGAGTGTTAAGATAAAACTGCAGTCAAGATTAGGCTATTTCGATACTAATGGAAGGATAAAAGTGTAGGGACATAAGGCGAGCTACGAAAGTATTGTTGAGTTGAACTAAATAGAATAAAGCGAAGTGAGATCCGAAAAAGACCAAGGATAGAAATGGATTGCAAAACATGACCAGGGGTGGAAAGAAGCAAGGAAGTAGAGATAATCACATGGGATAGTATTTATGGAAAAAGGAAATACAATAAGAAGAAATGAGGAAATGGTTGCTCAAGAAACTGGAACAATTGGTGACAAATAAAAGGAAGCTGACAAATGAAAAACGCAAATGAGTTCAGGGAAGGACATGAAATTTAGAATTCCGAAAGATACCATAGGACGATACTTTTAAGGAAAGAATAAAGGAAATGCAAGCGGGTATGTGGAGGCAAAAGGGAAGGATGTTAAGGATCATGACGAAACGACTACGACTACGGATTCGAATGGAATACTCTGGATACAGTGATACCATAAGGTAAAACCTTTGACGGTGGAAGCAAGTAAGCTTGAGTACGAGCACAAGGATGGATTATAACTGTAGTTTGAAGTAAGTTGCGTCTTAATTTAACATTCGAGGACGAATGTTTTTAAAGGGGGGGGGGGGGGGAGGATGTTACACCCCGTAGTTTCGTATGTTGAGATTCGAGCTTTCAGGAGGTATGTGAGCTTACGTGTGTTTAACTTATGATTATAAGAGTTTAGGTGCACATAGTAAGCTATTGAAGGATTGAAAGTCAAGTGAATTAAGGAAATTAAATTTGTTAGAACTTGGAAGAGAATATGAGAGTTAATTTTGGCCCAACTTGGAGAAAGAATATATCCTAGTATATGAGGCGTTTTAAGGTGTTTCAAAAGCCTAAAATGAAGTTCATCGAGTCGGGTTTCCAACGCAATAAACCTCTCGTTGATATGATATCGGAGTAGAGAACTATAGACGTTACAAGTTCAGCTGACCAAGCAAAAACGCGTGCTACAGTAATTGCTACAGTACCGACCTGCTACAGTGACCCCGCCCGGATTTGGCATCTTGTAACAGGGGTTTTACCCCTCATTTTTCAGCCCAACACTTCTAAAAAATTCCCAAATTCTCTAGAATAATCCTCCAACTTCCGTCCATAGAATTTTAGCGCCAATTAAGTGAAATCCCCGAATTTGAGTTTGGACAACACATGGCTGCGATTATAATATCGAATTGCGGCGAAACTTGGCCTGGATTCAAGGTAGTAATCGAAGATATTGCAATTCCAACAGGTGAAAGGTATGAATCTTTCCTTATTAGTATTGATTTAAGCTTATCTACGGAGGAAAAGTTACTACATGAGCGTATAATGAATTTATGGGTCGAGAAATTGGATCAAAAATCGTGTGGGGTGTTTATGGAATATTTTGGTGTTGATAATATTGTTTTTGATGTTGGTATTGTTGTTGTTGGTTTCTGAATTGAGATTTTGGGCTAGGCATATAAACAGAAGAGATGCTGCCGAAATTTCGGCAGATTCTAGAAAGATTTATTTGGAGGCTTAGGATAAGTATATAACAACGGTCCTAACAATAGTATGTATGGTTTTATATGTAGAATACGAGACTATGAATGATCTTACGTAGATTTCAAGGCAAGAAGTAAGTTGGAAAGTGAAATGTAAGCTTCCAGGTATGTAAGGCAAACCTTTCTTCCTTTGGCATGATCCTTGTTGCTATTCGTTCTATATGTACCCCATATGATTCCATTCTTAGACAAGTAAGGTCTAAATGCTCCTTATGATGGCTTATTGATATTGTACTCCTATTCTGTCCGACGGGAACACCCATAAGGTGTCAAGTTGAGTTGTGCATATGGTTCTACTAACGATTTCGAGGAAATGAGTTTTATACTAAAGGAAACATAAAGTTTGATTTTCAACACAACTCCGAAGGGGGTGCTAGATTTTACTACTTCATTTCATTTACGATTGATGTTTACATTCCACAGTATCATCCCTTTGTATTGATATGATAGTTTATTCTTTGGGTAAGGCAATAAGATGAAATTGAGTAGAATATAGGTAGTAAGAATTTCATAACAATTCTACCCTCAAACCTGGAAGTATGTCCTCCTGAGTCTTGTGAGATACAAATTTGATAACTTTTATGAAAGACTAAGGCTAATAACTGGATTGTGATGAATGGATTAGTGACTTATGATATGATTGAAATTGATACTTATGGATTGAGTTTGTGTTGACATGATTGTGATATTAAGCCGGAAGCATCTGCCCGAAGGGGCCATTATTATGAAGCCGGAAGCGGCTGCCCGAAGGGGACATCATTATGAAGCCGGAAGTGGCTGCCCGAAGGGGCCATCATTATGAAGCCGGAAGCGGATGTTCGAAGGGACTTTTGTGATACTAGCCGGAAGCGGCTGTCCGATGGGACCATTATGTTAACATGTCGGAAGCGGCATGTATGTTGGATTGCATTATTTACTTAAAGATTGTGTTGAGATTTAGTGTGCACATTTATGTTTCTTCCAGCGAAGGCTGCAAGCGTTGATTTAGATTGTGATATCTTCTCTCCTAAGTCAAATTATGATTATGACGTGTTACCACCTTACATACTCAGTACATTGTCCGTACTGACGTCTTTTTGCCTGGGGACGCTGCGTTCATGCCCGCAGCCTCAGATTGTTTGGCAGGTTAAGTGTATCACTAGGATGCTTGGACGTCAGCTGGGATTGACAAGTTCCACCTCATTCTAGAGCTGTGCTGAGTCATGTATAGATATGTATGATTATAGGTATGTCAGGGCCCTGTCCTGACTCATAATGTTCAGTTTACTTCTTAGAGACTTCTGCAGACAGTGTCCTGTGGTATGTTTGTCGAGATGTCGACAAAGTGATGTCAGTTAAGTCATTTGTGGACTTTAAAAGAGTATGTATTTTAGATGATTTCCATTTGGAGAAGTTCTATGTTCTTAAAAGTTTTTGAAATGACAGGTTTTGATAGAGCGAATGTCTGAGGGTTCGCTCGACTCTGCTGAGAGTCGGGAGCCCGTCATGCCCTATCAGGATTGGGGTGTGTCACTATGACATAAGTCTACGTGGGATATAAAAATAGTTGGGCAAAGTGTACAAGTTATATAACTTATGATACAAGAATTCATTACGTGCACAAGTTGTAAAGCTCATGGTACAACTTGACGAAGCTGTGTTTGTCCCTCCTACCACACTTATCCCTCCTGCCACACTTATTTCTACTATTAAAGGCTTTGTGTTTTTTTTTTCTGGGAAAAGAAGAAAGAAAAGGGATTTTGGATATTTAATTATTGGGGCTAAACCGGGTATGAGAATTTTGGGCTAGTGGATTTTGAGTTATTGGGCTGAGATGTGGGCTGGTATTAGTCCAAAACTGAATGAGAAAGACGCTGGCTTTTAAGGTTAATAAAAGTGATTAGAGGCGTAGCCACACGCACCCAAGGGGTGTCAACCGACACCCCTTGACTGAAAATTACACTGTGTAAATATGAAAAAATAATTTTTTTATGTGTATATACTATGTGTTGAACCCCCTTTATTTTGTCGTATATTTACTTTTTTATATTTTGACACCCCTTAGTACAAATCCTAGTTCCGCCACTGAAAATGATCAAATGAGATTGAAAACATAACCTTTTTGTTAAGGGAAAACTACATATATATATATATACATGTTAAGGAGAAATATTTATGAAACGTGACAATAGTTTTTCTTATTTACGAAACATAACGATATTTTACGAAACATGACGGATTTTCATATATTTTTCGTTTTTTTTATTTTATTTTCATAAAATAATTTTTTTTGAAATTATTTTTTTAAAAAATAATTTTATTTCTAAAAAAAATAATTTATTTTAAAAACAAATTTTAAAAAATTATTTTAAACTTACAAAAACAATTTTATATTTTAAAAAAAAAAATTTTTTTGCTCAAAGGCTTAAAAAATTACCTTAATTTTTTGTGTATGAAAACTGTATGAAAAATGTATGAAATGTGTATGTGTAAGCGAAATTTTTAATATAGTTTTTCATACCCAAAATGTGAATGAAATTCTAAGTCTTGAGCGAGGTATACACATTTCATACCATTCTCATACATATAATTTTGAGCGTAATGCTTAAGCCTTGGTCGAGATATACACATTTCATACACAAAATTTGAGCGAATTTTTTAAGTCTTGAGCAAGATATACACATTTCATACACAAAAATTTAAGCGATTATTTTAAGTCTTGAATGTTGTATCAAAGTTGTATACAATGGTATTGTAGTTGTATTAATTTTAGAGAAATCTAACATTAACTTTATACACAAAAATGTGAGCGAAATTCTAAGCCTTGAGCGAGATACAAATTTCATACCGATTTCATACATACAATTTTGAGGTGATTTTTTAAGCCTTGAATGAGATATACACATTTCATACAGTTTTCATACCGTTTTCATACACTAAATTTTGAGCGAACTTTTTAAGCTTTGAGCGAGATATATACATTTCATACAACTTTCATACATAAATTTTTGAGCGAAAAATAAAAATAAAAAAATATTTTTAAAGTAATATTTTTTTAAATAAAATTAAATAATATTTTTTTAAAAAATAAAAAATAATTGTTTTTTTTAAAAGTATGCTTGTTATAGGGTTTGTAGTGTTATGTTTTGTAAATAGAAAACTATCGTCACATTTCGTAAATATTTCTCCTTAATATGTATATATACGTAATTCACCCTTTTGTTAACCAAATTAAACTGATTTGAAAAAATAAAATTGAGACAAACCATTTAATTATTTAATTAATCAAGCTTCTTAACTTTAACAAAGTAAAATATCTATTTTCCAAATACGGACTAATTATAGCAAATAAGTCATTAATGACTTTAATTTGACAATTTTAAATAAATACTAAATTAAACACATATTTTGAACATAATTAATATTTAAATATATATATATATATATATATATATATATATATATATATATATATATATATATATATATATATATATATATATATATATATATATATATATATATATTGTCAAGTAATATGGTAAAATAGCACCAGAATAGTTTAGAAAATATTTTTTTGACTATCTAAAATAGCTATTTCACTCTGTTTGAAATTCAAGAAGTTTGACTAGTTAATTTAAAATGTGGAGGGTCAAAATTGAGTGTCAACATCTGTTTTGAAGTTTTCAGGATAAATAAGTCCTATACATGATAATAAGGAACCTCAAGCAATCAATTAATCATTAGTAGACTTGTTAAAAGGACAACCCAGTACACTCTTTGTGAAATTGGATTTTAAATCATAATTTTCTTTGTGGTTTGTTGTTATATTTAAAGTAAGTGTAAGTTAAGTCTGTTTTGAAGATCAATACTTGACTTATGGTAAAAATAAAACTTGTCCCTTGATAACTTTATGTCATATTCTGTGGAGATAAAAAATTTGCCCTGTTAAGAAGGTTTTGTTTGCCTGAACAATAACTATAAGTTGGAAATATTGGCATTCCTTTTCTCTATGAAATTTTGGTTGTATACTGGCTTGGTTTGTTATATGTGAATTGAGTGACAACCATGAAAATCTTATCTTTACCTGCTATGTGTCATTTATATTTGTGCCTTGAGCTGGGGATATGCCCAGTATATCAGGTATACATAGCTTGGTATGCCTTTGGTATACAAGGATCTGTATATTTGGTATAAGTGAGAGATATCACCCACATGAATTAGGAATTTTCTTTGGCCTTAAGCAGTACTTAGTTGGGCTTGGTCTTTTACTGGTTCTAACATATTGGGCCTCCATTTGCTTGCCTCTGCTACCCTCTTTTATGACTGGAATTTAGGCCTTCCATTTTCTTCATCTCTTTTAAGTTTTGGTCCAGTTGGGCCATCTGTATTTTGGGCTAGACCTTTGTGCCATATTAACTTAATTAATTAAGTATGTGATCGTATATTGTGTGTATGGATAATTATAGCTAGTTTCTTATTGTAAGTATAGTATACAAATCTTGAACATTCCCTCTCCTAAATGCTATGAGCTTAACACATAAGTGGAGAGGCAAAATAGCACTTGGGGATTAAGCTTAAGCCTTCCCTGGTGTCTGTCATGCCTGGGATTCCCGGAAACCCCTCGGATCTTGTGCGGCATCAGGAACAAGAGGGTGAAATCTTTCCTTTTTGGGCTATTTTAGTATCTCCATAGGTGTGTATATCAATGTATATAGTTGATAGTTGTGTATACATATTTGTGTGGTTTTGGTCTATTTTGTTAAGGAAATGACCCTATGGGCCTGTTTACTATTTCAGTTTTTTTTTGGGTTTGTTTTCTGTGCTATCTCAGTGGGCCTTAAGTTCTAGGCCTGTAGTTATTTGCACTTTGGGCTGGTTTCTTTGCTGTTTCAGTCCATGTGTGTGTGTGTGTGTTTTAGTCGAGCTTCTATAACATCAAATGTAGTATATTTTTAGAATCATATGACTTATATGTATTACACAAAACACTGTCTTCATTAAGTTTCAGTTTTAGATACTTTCTAATCCATATTTCCCCTTCTTTTTTGCTTACATGAAACATCATTGTTTGGGCGGTTTCTATTGCATAAACCCATTGGGCCAAGAACCCAATAACCTCTCTTGATTGAGTCCATCGAAAAAATGGAAAGGGAAGCTAATAGTGTTTTGAAGGCCCAGCTATAGGTGAAAATAGCAAAATGGTGGGCTTAGGCAGGCCCACCAGTCTAAACTCTTTCTTTTATATTCATATTCATGTAAATAATGTATTTGTGAATACTTGATAATTATTGAAACTCATGTGAATGTTAGAACTTAGGAACGCATAAGATTTTAGGGAAGTCACCTCAAAAATCTTTAAGCTCAATCCTTTTTTTTTCTTATTTGACTTGAACAACTTAATTCAAAATGGTTAAGTTTTAAACTAGTTTAATGATAAGGTTAAAAGATCTTCAAAAGAAAATGGTTGAGTAGTAATTTTTGGCCTTTCGCCCTTTTGTTGAAATTTGATAAAAGCTCTATTTTTGGGCCATAAGCCCGTGATTAAATGGAGCTTCCCAAATGAGTCTTCAAAAAAAAAAAAACTGGATCCTAGTTAGCACACAAAAATGATTTCAAAAGGCATTGTAAAAATGATGAGAGATGACTTTAAGATCTGGGTTAATCAAGCAAAGAGGTACCAGAATTGGAAATTTTCTTAACGAATTTAATGGACGATTTTTGGACCTGAAATGAGTTTTTAGACAGCCTAAAAATTGGACTTGGATATGATTTCTGAAAAATCTTTAGGCCTAGAAGCCCAACACTGAACTTAAACCGAAAACTAACTTATTGGACCAAAACTGAGATATGGTGGACTTTGGACTTGGGATATGGTTTGACCATATGGGCTTCAAAAGATGATAAAATTTGGACTTAATAAAAACTTTCATAAAATAAAAACCCGTAAGAACTAAACTCATCTTATTATGACTAGAATAGTAGCGACTCTACTCGGAATTTCTTATTAGGACTAGAATAGTAGCGACTCTAATCGAGAGAAATCCCGAGTGTGTCCTAGTCTGGCAATAAAGTGAGTTGAACGCTTGCATGGATTTTCAAACTCAAAAACCTATTCTGTAAAGGGACTTTTTGCCGAATTTTTTCGAAATTACCATATGAACAAAAAATGACATTTTTTTGGGAAGTTAAACATTTTTAAACAAATAAGTACATTAATCACACATTGAAGCTCGTAGGTCTACCGTATTCTACGAATCTTTAATACTAGGGTGCGTAAAACCTTCCCTAGGGGATCACCAGAACCCTTAACTCGAACTTTGGTCCAAAAAGATTTTTACTTATTTTTGAAAATCTTTAACCCTGGTTTGCCTAGATTTCCATAAATAAATTAGGTGGCGACTCTAAAATACTAAAATCCAATTAGAGCACCAACAACCTTGTAGTAACTTTTATGCCTTAACCCGCGTAAAAGCGAACCGTAATAGATGGCGATTCCGCTGGGATTCCTAGGTTCTAACCACAAGGGTTTCAACATAATGTGATTTTTAAATATATTTATTTGTTTATGCATTTAAATTCCACAATTATAAATTTCATTCATTTCATATTATAAACTCCGCCACTCTTGGCAAAAAGCTTGGTTTTAAAGGGGACATCCGGGATCGCGGTCTTGCCTTTACTAAAAAACCGAAACACCCTTTCTTTGAAACACGTTGAACGTTAAGTTAGTGTGCGGTCACCCAATGACCGACAACGGTTCACCCCGAGTAGTCTGCTCGGGTCTAAGGTTAACTCGAAAAAAACCCACTCTTGCATATGCCTAGGTTAGAGTTAAGCCAAATCCAAATGTGAAGTAGACTGGGTGGTTTGTATATTTTAGATGTATCCAAACCGGATAGGGAGACTACCCCATGTCAAGTACGGTCTATGACCCAAAAAATACCGCATACCATATTATGTGCTATTTGGAAATATGTAAATGTGCCAATGAATGAAACCATTGGCTAGTGGGGGGAAATTAACTTCGGTTTCTATTTTGTAGATGTCGATCAATTGAGTTTTTGATATGGTCCTAGCTACACCTGAGTTGCTGCGGATTTGGTGAGGCCAAATGTCCCCGGAGGAGAAAAAGGGAAATTCATGCCATTTAGGGAACTTGACATCCATTATGACTATGCCCGCTTGCAAGGAATTAATAGAGGTAATTACCGGATTTTGGGATAGAGACCGGATGGTTTTCAGATTAGGGATGACATCAAAATGACGCCAACTCTGGAGAAGTTTAGGGATGTGTTGACTAGCGTAGGCTCCGGGTTGAAAAGAATAAAGAAACCCGACCAAAATGCTTTAATACCGGAAAAACCCACCTACTCCCAAATTTGTAGAATGTTTTTTTTTTAATTACACCAATTGGGCCCACGGCCCCATCATACCCTTTAGTGAGCTATACAGAAGGTTTGGAAGCCCGGATGAATTTGTGGAGCATCCCGGCAAATTCAAGACTTATGCCGAATGGACGGCCACTAGACCTTTGGCTTTCGCTATTTGCTTTATGGGAACAATGTTTTTTCTCAAGGATTGTTCCTTAGCCATAGATACCTGAGTTATCTCAGTCACCGATGCTATCTTTTACGGCATAACCCAAAAAGATGAACCCAAATACTTTGACATAACCCCAATCATACTAGCCGATTTGTACCGAGCCTTGAGCCTCTGTTGGAATCACTACAAATATTTCCAAGGCTGTAACTTACTCCTGCAATGGTGGATCCTCAAGTACATGATCAAGATTATGGGTGAACAGCAGCTGAGTAAGCCGGCTGAAAGGGATAGTCTTCGGGATTTTCGCCTAAACTTCAGAGAACAAAACAGACAAAGTTGGACATTCACCTTTTCCAGGCTAAAGGAAGAAAGCATCCAATGGATGGTCCATGACTTCGTGTCCACTAAAGTTATGGTTAAGGAAAGAAAGTGTCCATTCTTGCCACTTATGGGAATTCGGGGGATTCGCCCTTATGCACCTGCCAGCCTGAGACAATTTGGGAGAATCCAAGTCATATCCCAGATTGGAGGCATGGGGGATTTCATCATTGACTACGACATTGATAGACCGCCAAGATCTTTGGATTGCATACGAGAATGGAAGGGTCGCATCGTTTGAGGTCCCGATACCTTAGCGGAAGATAGGTTTCATCCGGGTTGTGTCATGGAGTATAAGGATTTGTTGAGGGCCAATTTACAAGGCACGCTTCCTCATAGACTTATTCTCTACAGCTGTGTCTAAGACAAGGATTTGTAAGCCGAGATCCGAGCCTGTTTGGTTAGATCAGATCTGACGACAGAGATGCCAAGTATTTGACAAAATTGAGCATGACAAAGCTGTCATAGAAAGTCTGAGACCTGGGTTGGAGCTTACTAATGATTATTTGATTGAGCTAGATGATCGAATGAAGAAGACTTTAGATGATATCGCTCCACTGACTTTCACACAGAACGAATTTCTAATAGAGGCCACTTTGACATCGGCCCATCTTCATATCCAGACTACCCTCCGGAAAGCAAGGAAGGCCAATACTGATAGGGATCGGGCTTTATCATCCACTACTGGAGGACACTTTTGCTGATTTATTTTATGCACTGTCTTTACTTTATCTTTTGTACCCCTGCGGGGAAGAATATTATTATTAATGATTATGGGGCAATGGTTTGATTCAAATGGCACATTTATGTTTCAAGAGATTAATATGCTTAGGAGCACGCGTAGTATAATCTTATAAACTGTTTTGTGTGACTTATTTGCTTTCATAAGTTTCGCTTAAATTCTTAATTGATCTTGAATACCATCCACTCACCCAAAGAAAAACAATGAACAAAACTACCCGTCCTAAGTTTAACGACTTTCTCAGAATCTAAAGATGAACAACAAAAAGGCACCCGAGCTCGGGGTCATGAGAAAGAATGAGGTCTCGCTACGCCGAAAGATTCAAGATCTCGAAAAGCAGATCCGAACAGTCAAAGCCAAGATTAAAGAGGCGGAAGAGTTAATGGATTCAGCGGAGAGTTCGCCCGAGAAACCTGTTGAAGCTCAAGGAGAGAACGTCCTGAACAAGGAAAAATAGATTCTTCTCGAATACATCCCGATAATGGAGGAGTCTGAGGAAGAAAAATTGAGTCAGACCCGTAGGAGCCCACGTGGCCATCAATGCGGGCTGCCTCCGCTGCACTGTCAAGCCAAAAAAGGGAAGAAACCTCTGCTGCACCTTCGAGCCCAAAAGGGGAAGGGGCTTCTACTGCGCCATCAAGCCTTAGGGAAGAGCTTATGGAGAGAATAAGGTATGTCCGACCAGCTTCTCCCGAATGGTGGGCTATTGCGATCAAGACATTGGATTGTCCCTACCGCGTCTCTCCTAAGTACATTACAAGCAAGGAAATGATGATCAAGTTTCGAAGCAAAGGAATAGTCAGTATTTTCTTTGACAGGTTGCCACCATGTGCTCCGGTCTTCGCACACAAAAGGTGCCCTTATCAACAGGATTAGGCAGGGCACACCATCAATGAATTCTTATCCTTCAAGAAGAGACTCATCAAGCAGATAGATGGGAAAAGCATCACCAAGATGTGGGGACCGCATTCACTTTTGGTCCATGACAACATTATCCCGACTAAAGGGATTACACTGAATACTTGTATTTGGCATTATGACTTCACGGTTTTTAGGGACTCTTACACCAGCATCTTCCAGAAGTTGGTCAACATTGGGAAGATTAGCTCCATCAGAACCAAAAGGGCTCAAACTGAAGGAGTTGGTCGCCGCAAAATATGTCTGTACCATTCTGGAGCCTTAGGGCACACATAGAAGAGTGCGATGCGATAAGTTTGAATTTGGAGAATTTGGTCCACAAAGGCGCCGTTTGGTTAGTGCTCCCATCTCAGTAATAGGATGTGGGGCCTTTAGGGCCAGAAAGGGTTTAATGGCCAAACAACCTGTTGACCTCAAAAGAAAGGTCACCTTTTAGGTAGTTTATAGGGGATCTCATCTTTTGTACTTAATACGGATTTGTCTCCCACCATTTTGTGTAAACGGAACTGCGCCGACCTGATGTCGCAAGGAGGGATACGTAGGAAGTCCCTATCAGGCCTAGTCATGGGTAGGTTTTAAGATAGGGAGTCTTATCTTATGTAAACCGAACTACGGAAGGGCCCGACTTCCCACAGAGGGATACGTAGGCAGTCTACGTAAGACTCGGTCCATATATATAATAAATATTATATTACCCTCACTGGACAAAAGGCCAAGTATCCAAAACCCGATACAAGAGATCAATTGAGCATTTAAATCAAACATATGATTATTTATGTGCTAAGTGTTTTAAACTGCCATCTATATGTGATATCTTGGTTTTCTTTTCATTATCTGACGGACTAACTCTGTTTACCTTTGAGTTATTCTTTTCTTGTAGAAAGAGAAGTTGATTCGTGTTCACACTGGCATACTTCATAAGATCCAAAGCTGCAATAGCATCCTTATCCCAACAAGATAGAGGCAAAGAAAAGATGACTGGTACTTCAGAGAACGAAACTACCCCTACTAACATTGCTCTCAGAGAATCACCTTTGAGCGAACTGCCTGAGCCATCACCTACTGAAGACGTCATGAAAATGATGTTTGAAAAAATCACCCATCTTCAAGAGGAAGTGGCACGAAACAAAGCTGTTAATGCTGCTTGAGAGGCCCCTGCTAAAGAAAGAAGGCCTCCGCCATTTTTTTCAGCTCTGAATTCACCATTACCCGATCACTTCCCCACTAGGTCTGTTATGACCACCATGCATCGACGGGAATATTGGTGCCTCGAACCACACCCCACCACCACTTAACACTAACCAAATTCTCGGGACCGCTCACTCTCTCCCTTCTTACCTAATACTACAAAATACCCATCCTGACATCACTATACAACCAAGCATCATCCCGCTACCAACCGACAAAAGCACCCCTATTGCTGTTTCTTTCCACACACCTGTCACACCAGGCACCTTTTCACTCGATTAAGAAATTGACCATTATGAGAAGATGGAAAAGGCATGGAAGGTTGAGCAAGAAAATTAGGAAGAGTGGCTTGAGTGAAAGATAACCCCAACGTTGGAACGGTTCATGAGGACTACCCTCACTGGCACAGGCCTGGGCTATGATGATTTGTGCATGCATCCCAACTTGGATTTACCCGAGGGCTTCAAAGTAGCCCGTTTCGAGTTGTTCAATGGGACGGACAATACTAAAGCACATCTACGGGCCTACTGTGACTAACTGGTCGGTATTCGAGATAACCAAGCGCTCATCATGAGGTTGTTCAGCCGATGTTTGATTAGAGAAGCCTCAGAATGATTCAGACTCATGGGAAGACATGGCTGCGACTTTCATGGAAAGATTTCTCTTTAACATGGAGACGGTACCAGATAGATACTATTTGGAGAAAGTAAAACAAAAGTCCACTGAAAATTTTTGCAAATATGCGAGTAGGTGGAGGACGGAGGCTGCCCGGGTACAACCCCCTATGGACGAAGAAGAGCTTGTGTCGGTTTTCATCCGTTTACAAGAAACAGATTTCTATGATAGAATGCTTTCAATGACAGGAAGACCTTTCTCTGAACTGGTCAAAATGGGCGAGGCCATAGAAGATGGTCTCAAGACTGGCCGCATAATAAGTATGACCGAAAAATCTCCGATTCAATCTCGACCTGCTTTGTGCGCAAGCAGAAGGAAGATATGGCTAGCATATCCCACACTCCTAGCCCCAAACCCAACAAAAGGGAAGATTTCCTGATGGAAGCATACGCTTCACCTCCCCTAAATACCTACATTCCCACCCCTCACAACACAGTGCCCGTATATTACGCGCAACTAACCTTCCAATTGCCACCCCAAAATTACCAAGCTCCACAAATGCCTTCCAATCACCACCCCAGAATTACCAAGCCCCATAGCCAAATTATCAAAATCCCTTACCCATTTACTGCACTCTGCAAAATGACTAACCCAATACCTACCAAAATCAACCGCCACCAAATGCCTATATTGTGCCACGTCAGAATTTCAAAAAGAAATCACCTCGGGTATTCTCTCCGATGATGGAATCTCGGACTGATTTATTCAAAAGATTAAGCGCGACTGGGATGATCCAGGCACTTCCCCTAAAGGCCGTCGACCCAAATAGCCGATTTTACTGAGTTGACCAGACATGTGCCTATCATTCCAATGGCATAAGACACAATACTGAAGATTGGATTAATCTCAAGTACAAAATACAAGATCTGATTGACCGAAAGTAAATTGCACTCCAAACAGCCCCTCCAAATGTGAACCCTAACCCTTTGCCAATCCATGGCAATAATGTGATTCACATGATTGAGAGAGATGAAGACTGGGTGGAAGGAAGGCCCTCAATCCACAATTCTATAAAAGAACCTGAGTGCACAGTAGCATCATTGTCTTTGCAAGAACGCTCACAATTCAAAGTATTAATCCTTGCACCAGTGACAGCGCATATTGCTCAAGTGACTCCAAGCACCATCTCGCAAAGAGTTCGTATTCCAAGTTGCTGCCGCACAGGGCATTACAAGATCAGGGAGATGCTACACTCCCTAAGACCTGGCCCAAGGGGCACCCCGAATAGAGGGAAATCAGAAAAGGACTATCACCGAAAGAGAAGCGGAAGATTTTTGGCGCCGAATGCAACCAAAGGAATACTCCATTGTTGAGCATCTAAATAAAATGCCTGCCCAAATCTCGGTACTGGCATTGTTGCAAAGTTCACCTCAACACCGCCTGACATTAATGAAGGTGTTGGAAGAAGCTCACGTCCCGGCTGGAAAAAACGGTAAAAATCTGGCCGAAATGGTCGCTCATGTTATGGAGAAATATCAAATTACCTTCACAGAGAAAGAGTTTTGCCCAAGAAAGGTATAAATCATAACAAAGCACTACACATCACTAGCATGTGCCGCAACAAAGTGGTAACTCGAGTGTTAATCAACAACGGAGCGGGACTTAACATTTGTCCCGAGTCTACACTAACTCAGCTGGGATATGACCTTGGAAAGGTTCGTCAAAGCCACACTAACATAAGAGCATTTGACGGAGGACGTTGTGATGCCACTAGGGTAATTGACTTAGACATTCAAATAGGACTAGCTGAGTTCACCACTGGATTCCAAGTCAGGGAAATACTTGCCAGTTATAATTTACTTCTGGGAAGACCACGACCCGACTAGGGGCCGCGACGGGTACCCGGGGCTAACCACCGAGCACCACTAATTTGCTTACTCATCATAGTTATTATATACTTCTTTACCATTCATGTACTCATAATCATAGGACAACCGTTTTTCATTTGAAAACATAATTGATTTTATTTACATAAGCCCTTCGGCTATCCAAATAATAATGCATATATATACAGTCATAGCATTGTGAGACCACACTATCCACACATGCGTATCTACGAGCCTCAACTAGAGTACTAGACATATGGACTGGACAAGACCCCGTCGTACCCAAAATACATATATATATATATATATACACACACACAAAAGAATGAACCAAGTAGCACCTCCTGAACAATGGAGTGCTCTCTAGTCAGCTGACAGCTACAATGAGTTAGGATCGAGCTCACCTCCCTATCTACATGTGGGCATGAACATAGCGTCCAAATAAAATGGACGTCTGTACGAACATTGTACTGAGTATGAAAGACAAGAATGAAATAAACATAATAGAGGAATCATGAGCCATAAGAGGAAGGTGTAACCTGCATGAGTTTCATAAGTGAATGCATTTCACATATATATCGTATATTTATATATTCATAATACATATGTCATCGCAGCGCATATATCATCACATCATAATCCTCATCGTTAACCCGCGTCCGGGTAACCATCAAATGCCGCCCACTAGTGGTGTCATGTCCGGCCCTCTAGGCATGGTGTAATTATAAGCAGCCCGCATTAGCGGTGACATGTCCGGCCATCTAGGCGCGGTGTAATCATAAGTAGCCCGCATTAACAGTGACATGTACGACCATCTAGGCGCGATGTAATCATATCGTCATATACCCGTCGTAACTCAACCTTATCATACATAGCATAGATATATTATAAACTCACATTATTGAACATCTCGTAGACATATCATGACTTAGCGTCATTATACATTTATCCATAAGAACGTACACTAGAATTTGAAGGCAACTATGGCTATGTCGGGGTGACATAAGGTCGTGAACCCCCGATTATATAATGGAGTAATTATCAACATCATATCTCGCCTTGAAGGAACCAACAATTTAAGGTGAGTGTACGCAAAGAGAAGCATCGATGAAACCATACTTAGAATTATTAGTTTCACGGACATCTTATACTACACTAGGATTACCCATACTTATATTCATCATCATCATCATTATCATGCTCATATCGTATTTCCTTTCTTAATCATATGCGTATGTAGCTTTGTATATTCATGGACTCATAGTCTCCATCGTATAGGATGATCATGGAGAATTAAGAAGATTCATGCCTTAGAAAGAAAGGGTTAGCCTTACATACCTTTTTTGTTTAACTAATATATCACTTACTTGTTCTCCTTTGATGCCCACGTTTCTACCTTCAAGAGAAGTCGCCTGAACGTTAGCCAATCGATTGCTTAAACGTGCTTAGTATTTATAGGAAAATTTGGGCAGCATTTCCTTTGGTTATACAAATTTTCCCATATTCTATATCAACTCCCAAACACCCGTAACATCATTCATAATATCATAAATAACAATCATCATTTATCTACATTATCCATATTTCACAATTTCACTTCAATTTCCCCATAATCATGGTAATAATTCACTACTACGTTCTTTCACGTATAATGCTCATTCCATGTTCTAAATGTCATTCATAATCTACTTACAATCACAACATATCCATATTCATGATTCATTCCAAACTATTACTCAACAATGACACTATTCACTCATTCATGACCCATTTCCTATATCTTCTACGATCCATGTGTTTCAACCTTTCAAGTACCTCAAATAGGATCTAAATACCATAAAACTTACCTTAGATGGTGTAGGAATAAGCCTTGAGTTGAAATACTTCACTTGAACAAAACCCTAGTTCCACCTTCCATGGAATTCCATGGCTTAGATGAACTTTAATGTTTTTCCCACACTTAGTTTTGTTGATTTGGTGAATTTGATCATCAATTTCTCCTGAGTTCTTGTATATGAAATGTGTGGAAGCTTCTAGAGAAGTCTTGAGTTGTGGAGAATGAAAAATGAAAATGAAGTAAATGAACTTGGGTCTCTTTTTTAAAATTTAAAACCTGTCCCGATGTCATTTTACGAACACTTATACGGTCCGTATAAATTTATATGGTCCGTATAAGTGACCGTAAAACTGCTCCAGTGACCATCCCATTCTGTGTCCATTTGACGGCACATTATACGGGTCGTATAATTTTGTACGGTCCGTATAAGTGACTGTGAAATCAACCCCTCAATGACTTCATTCTGTGACAATCCTACGGTCCATTATACAGGCCGTATAACATTATACGATCCGTATAATCGACCGTATAACTCCTCTTTTCATTGATCTTTTTCTTGTCACTTCGTTTGATCTCCAATCCATAGGGAACCTTCTTAGCACTTGTTTATCACCTCGTTAACAATATAAGGGACGTTGTAACTCTTCTCCAAAACGTCTTTAAACTCTCATTAATTTAATACTCGAAATTCTTGCCCGACGCACAACATATAACCTGCTTTCCTTAACAACTTTCTTCCCTTACCTTAAATGTCTTTCAAATCTCGATTAGGGTCATCAAATGCTATTCCTTACTTGTCAAAACATCGTATACATCATACGCTTCGTTGGCCTATTCACTGTACGCTGATGGAAAATTTTCCGAGGTGTAACATTCTTCCCCCCTTTTGGAATATTCGTTCTCGAATGTTAAACACTCGGGAATTCTACAAAACTTTTGCCAGAGTTTCCCCTATAATATGGCACTACCATCCTGTCACAACAACCCATAATAAAATTGTCTCACAGGGCCACAACACAATAGCAATATAAATTGGCCACACATGGCCCGTATGCATAAAAAGGAAACGTACATACTGTTACACCTCGGAAAATTTTTCGTTCATGCATAGTGAATAGACTGATGAAGGGCGCGACGTATGCGATGTTTTGACGAGTAAGAAATAACATTCGATGATTCTAAATGAGATTTCAAAGACATTCGAAGTAAGAGAAGAAAGTTGCTAGGCGGAGGCAAGACATACGAGATGTGTCGGAAAGGATTTACGAATAATGAATTAATGATGACTTAATGATGCTTTGGAGAAGAGTTATAACATCCCCTAGATTGTTAATGAAGTGATAAACAAGTGTCTAGAAGGTTCCATAAGGATTGGAGATCAAACGAGTCGACGAAAATGATTTTCTGAAAACTGTGGATTGTACGGTCCATTATACGGACCGTAGGTATGGCCGTATATTTAGCCAAGATGGGCAGTGTTCACTGGAACCATTATACGGTCATACATACGGACTGTATAAATTGTACGGACCGTATGTGTGTCTGTATAAATGAATCGGGACAGATTTGTGTATTTAATAAGGGTTCAAGTTTCATTTCATTTCATTTTTACTTCACACCCCTTCTCTCTAAAACATATCTCTACACTTCTCCAACAAGAATTCAAGGGATATTAGTGATCAACTACATCAAACCAAGGAAATCAAGTGTAAGAAATTCATTAAAGTTCATCCAAGACAAGGAATCCAAGGGAAGGTGAAACTAGGGTTTTGCTCAAGTGAAGTGTTTGCACTCAAGGTTCATTCCTACACCATATAAGGTAAGTTTTATGGTATTTACATGATGTTTAAGGTATTTGAAAGTTGAAACACTTGGATTATAAAAGGATATAGAAAATGGGTCATGAAAGAGTGAATAGTGTCATTTTGAGTGATAACTTGAATTGAGTCATGATTGTTGATGTGTTATAATATGGTTATGCTATAAATGATATTAAGGACATGGGATAAGCATTATATGTGAGAAAACGTACTAGTATACTATGACCATGATTATGGATGAATTGAAGTGGAATTGTGAAATGAGGGTAATGTAGATGAATGACGATTGATGGTTATGATATTGTGAACATTATTATGAATGTTTGGGAGTTGATACACAATATGGGAAAGGTTGTATAAACAAAGGAAATGCTGCCCAATTTCCTCAGCTTTAGTAAGCACGTTCATATAATCGGTTAGCTAATGTGAATGCGAATTCTCTTGAAGGTAGAAACGTGAGCATTGAAGGAGAAGAACCAAGCGACGAAAATTGTTAAACAAAAGAGGTATGTAAGGCTAGTACTTTCTTTCTAAGGCATGAATCTTATGGTATAAATCCTCCTATCTCTCTATGATTTTCCTACATATTGGGAAATGTGAATCGACTAGTATAAAGAACTTCATATGAGGCAAAGAAAAGAGATACGTTACGAATACGACGATACCGATGATAAATCTAAGTCTAGAAGTAATAAAGCTCATGATATGATATTCCTACGAAGCTAATGATCCTTATATGATTCCAATGATAGTATTTCCCTTACCTCTCCATGAATTTCCTACCTTCCGGAAAACTAAGAGCTTATGTTTATGAATAGCCATATGGGATAAGATAAGAGGTATGTTATGAATACGATAATGATGATGATGAGTCTAAGTCTAAAGATTCTAAGGCCTATAATATTATGGTTCTACAAGGCTAATGATCCATATTATGATCCATTGATGTTGTTCATTGACTACACTCACCATATATGCTAATTCCTGCAAGGTGAGGCATAATGCTTATGAATGCTCCATAATGGAATCGGGGGCTCTCGACCTTATGTCACCCCGACATTGTTATAGGTTGTCTATAAGCTCTAATACGTGTCCTATGACAAATGTTCCGAAAAGTTACGAGTCCATATTCATAAGAGGTTCCATATGAGATTAAGGAAAGAGATATGCCATAGATACGATGATAGTAATGATGAGCCTAAGTTAGAGATTATAAAGTTTATTATGCGACATTATTACGAAGTTCATGCTATGAATACGATGCGATTCTCATAGATTGTCTTTAAATCCAAATGTATGCTCCATGAAAGGTTATGATAAGTTTGTGAGACATATGTGATGATAATGATGACGATGTTGATAGTGATGATAATGATGACGATGTTGATAGTGATGATAATAATGATGACGATGATAATAGTGATGACGCTAAAGATATTTATGGGCTTTTATGTGTGTATATATATATATATATATATCTGTGTGTCTGTGTGTGTGTGTGTGTGTGTGCGTGCTTATGTATGACTATTATGAAACCCCGAGCTTATAAGGCCGGGTGGAATATGTATATATTTATGTAACGCGTGTACACCTCTACAGTTGGGTACGGATAACACTGAGCCTTGGTAGGGCCAGGTAGACATAACACTGAGCCTTGGTAGGGCTAGGTAGACATAACACTGAGCCTTGTTAGGGCCAGGTAGACATAACCCTAAAGCCTTGGTAGGGCCAGGTAGCAATAACCCTGAAGCCTTGGTTGGCCAGGTAGTATATGATATAAATACGTATATGCTATGATTATATATATGATGTATGTATGAAAAGCCCAGAAAATATGTAGGTGATATTGTCGAGCCACTACGTGGCCGAATGCGGATAACGTTAATGTGTATGAGAGGATGTGGTGTTATGATATATATATATATATATATATATGTATATATATATATATATATATATGTGATACGACGATGTATGAGTTATGATGATACATGTACCGTGGTAGTATATGATATAGGCATGAAAGGTATCCTCCCTTAAAGGTTAAGCAGGTTATGTCCTCATCTTAAGTCTTATGATTCTCCATTATGTTTATTTCATTCATGCCTTACATACTCAGTACAATATTCGTACTGACGTCCGTTTCTTTGGACGCTGTGTTCATGCCCACAAGTAAGCAGGGAGGAGGCCCAGATTTGTAGAAGCCGATGAGCAGAGTTCGAAAGAACTCCATTATTCCGGAGGTGCCATTGATTTACTATTTTATGTACATATATGCTTTGGGCACAACGGGGTCCTGTCCCGTCCACTTGTCTAGCACTCTAGTAAAGGCTCGTAGATACGTATGTGTGGGTAGTATGGTCTCGCGATTTTTATAAGCGTATATATGTATATATATCTATATGTATGTGTGTATTATTTTGATAGCCGAAAAGGGCTTTTGTATATAAAGGTAATTATGTTTCCAAATGAAAAATGATTTTTCTACGATTTGAGTATGGATTTGATGAATGAACGCTTAACGAGTATGATAAGTGGCAGGATGAGCGGTGCTCGGTGGATAGCCCCGGGTACCCGTCACGGCCCCTAGTCGGGTCGTGACACATACCTAATAATCTCGGTGTCTCATCATAGATCTCTTCCGGGGACCCAAATAAGTGTGGATACATGGACTTCATCTTCTCTTCCGCCTCCCAAGTCATCTCTTCGCGGTTGTTATTCCGCCATAAGACCTTAACTGAGGCCACTTCCTTTTTCCGAAGTCTCCGTACTTGCTTGTCTAAGATGGCAATAGGCACTTCTTCGTACGTTAGCTTTTATGTCACCTGAACATCATCAATCGGAACAATTCTCGTAGGATCTCCAACACACTTGCAGAGCATTGAGACATGAAAGAATGGATGAACTGATTCAAGCTCTGAAGGCAAGTCCAATTCGTACGCTACTTGACCCACCTTGCGGATAATTTTATAAGGTCCAATGTATCGAGGACTTAACTTCCCTTTCTTTCCAAATCTCATCACCTCTTTCATTGGCGACACTTTAAAAAATACCCAATCATCAACTTGAAATTCCAAGTCTCGCCGGCGGTTGTCCGCATAAGATTTTTGGCGACTTTGGGCTATCAACAGTCGATCTCGGATCACCTTGACTTTTTCTACCGCTTGCTGAATCAATTCAGGGCCTATTACTGTACTTCTCCTGTTTCAAACCATCCAATTGGGGATCTACACTTCCGTCCATATAAAGCTTCATACGGAGCCATTTGGATACTGGAATGATAGCTATTGTTATATGCGAACTCGATCAGAGGTAGGTGATCATCCCAACTACCACCAAAATCTAGTATACATGCCCGTAGCATATCTTCCAAAGTCTGAATAGTACGTTCAGCTTGTCCATCAGTCTGTGGATGAAATGCCATGCTAAGCTTCACTTGGGTACCTAGGCCTTCTTGGAAAGAATTCCAGAACTTGGCCGTAAATTGGGCCCCTCTATCTTTGAGATACAACCTCGCATAGTCTTCTGCCGAGTATGTGGTTCTGACTGGAAGAAAATGAGCTGCTTTTGTTAATCTGTCCACAATTACCCATATAGAATCATACTTGCCTCGGGAACAAGGTAGCCCCATAATAAAATCCATGTTGATCGCTTCCCATTTCCAAGTAGGGATTTCCACTACTTGCAATAATCCTCCTCGCTTTTGATGTTCGATCTTTACTTGTTGGCAATTTGGACTTTGGGCTACAAATTCCGCTATCTCTCTCTTCATGCCATCCCACCAATATATCAATTTGAGATCGTGATACATCTTTGTTTCACCTGGGTGAATAGAATACCGAGAATAATGGGCTTCTTCTAGAATTCTACGACGCAATTCTGCAACATTCGGCACACATAGCCTGCCTCGGTATCTAAGAATTGCATCCATAGAAACCTCAATTGGAGACTTCTCTTTTTCATGAGATATGTCTCTGTAATGGCGCAAATGGGGATCCTCATACTGACGTTTTTTCACTTCCATATTTAGAGAAGCAATTGTGGGATTATTGATACCAATCCCTGCACTACCCGAATCAATTGCACGCACTCCAAGACTAGCTAATTTGGAGCTCATGAACCATCTCTTTCTTTTCCGGAGGAACTTCACATAGGCTGCCCATTGATCGGCGGCTAAGCGCATCGGCCACTACATTTGCTTTTCCGAGGTGATACAAAATATTCACATCGTAATATTTCAATAACTCTAACCACCGCCTTTGCCGCAGATTTAACTCCTTCTGTTTGAAAATGTATTGAAGACTCTTTTGATCTGTATAAATATCGACATGCACTCCATACAGGTAATGTCTCCACATTTTCAATGCATGAATAACCGCAGCCAATTCGAGATCATGAGTTGGATAGTTCTTTTCATGTTTCCGCAGCTGTCTCAAAGAATAAGCAATAACTTTACCGTGCTGCATTAACACACATCCTAACCCAACACCGGAAGCATCACAGTACACCACATAACCATCTGGCACTTCTGGAAGTGTTAAGACTGGAGCTGAGGTCAACCTATCTTTCAACTCTTGGAAGCTGCATTCACAAGCATCATTACACTAAAATTTAACTGACTTCTGGGTTAGCTTCGTCAATGGGGCTGAGATAGACGAAAATCCCTCTACGAATCTTCTGTAGTAACCTCCCAATCTAAGAAAACTACGAACTTCTATAGGCGTCATAGGCCTTGGCCAAGTCTTCACAGCTTCAATTTTCTGAGTATCGACTCGAATACCATCATCTGAAATAACATGGCCCAGAAATGTTACAGAATTCAGCCAAAACTCGCACTTTGAAAAATTTTCATATAATTCTCGGGCTCGAAGGATTCCAAGAACGATACATAAATGATCTTCATGTTCTGATTCTGTGCGAGAATACACCAGAATATCATTAATGAATACTATCACAAATAAGTCCAAGAGTGGCTTGAACACATTATTCATCAAGTTCATAAACACTGCCGGGGCGTTAGTCAACCCAAACGACATCACCCGGAATTCATAATGGCCATATCTCATTCTGAAGGCCGTTTTGGGAATATCTTCTTCTCTAACTCTCACTTGATGATAACCCGACCTCAAGTCTATTTTAGAAAACCACTTGGCACCCTGTAGTTGATCAAACAAATCATCAATTCTTGGGAGAGGATATTTGTTCTTTATCGTCACCTTGCTCAATTGCCTATAATCCATGCACATTCATAGGGAACCGTCTTTATTTCTCACGAACAAGACTGGTGCTCCCCACGGTGACGAACTGGGTCTAATAAACCCCTTCTCAAGTAAATCTTTTAACTGTGCCTTTAGCTCTTTCAATTCTGCCGGAGCCATTCGATAAGTAGGAATCGAAATAGGCTTGGTGTCCGGCAACACATCAATGGCGAAGTCAATCTCTCGTTCTGGAGGAAGACCTGGAAGCTCATCAGGAAATACATTCGGAAATTCATTCACTACCGGAACAGATTGGAAAGTTGGCGACTTTGCTTCAGTGTCATGTACTCGGACTAAGTGATAAATATAGCCCTTAGCTATCTTCTTCCTTGCCTTAAGGTAGGAAATAAACCTACCTTTTGGAGATGCTGTATTACCCTTCCATTCAAGTACGGGCTCTCCCGGAAATTAAAATCGAACTATTTTCATTCGGCAATCAACATTAGCATAACATGAAGCCAACCAGTCCATACCCATAATCACATCGAAATCTAGCATTTCCAGCTCGATTAAATCGGCTTTAGTCTGGCGGTCGCATACCACAGTTACACAATTTTTATACACTTGTCTAGCTATCACGGGATCACCAACCAGAGTAGATACCTCAAAAGGTTTGATCAGCTCAGGTTTCACCCCAATACAACCAGCAACATACGGAGTAATATAAGAGAATGTAGAACCCGAATCTATTAATGCATACACATCATGGGAAAATACGGATAATGTACCTGTAACCATATCCGGGGAGGACTCAAGATCCGGTCGTCCGGCTAAAGCATACACACGGGGCTGAGTGGCACCTGAAGTAGGTGCTCACCCTCTTCCTCTACCTCGACCTGCTGATATCTGGGGAGTCTGCCCTACCGGGCGCACTGAAGATGAACCCGCTGCTGACCCTGTAGGCTGAACCCCACCTCTACCATACCTCGAGGGACAATCTCGCAACAAATGCCCAGTCTGTCCACAAATATAGCAAGCATCCGTGCCCTGGCGACATGGCCCCGAGTGTAATTTTATACACTGGCTACATCGTGGAACTGGTGGTCTCCTCTGACTATAATCACCCACAAACTGAAAACCCGAAGCTCTCGAACTCTGACCCTGTCCTGAAGGAAAGGAGCGATCAAATCTCCTATCTTCAAATCGTGGAGGCGCACTAATCATCGATTGGCCTGAATGTCGGAAATAAGTCTGCCTCGATCCCCCTCTATAATCGCTACCTGCCCCCATAGATCTGGCCCTCTTGCTTTGCCTTCTATCGATGTCGTGATCACCTCTTTGCGGATGTCATTGTTTTTCTAGATTCTGGGCATGGGCTTGTATTCGGGAAATATCCATCCTTTCTTGTAACGAAGCCGTCAAACAATCCTTGAACAAATGTGGCCCGAAGCCACTCACAAACCTGTGCACCCTATCTCCCATATCGGCCACCATAGTCGGGGCATATCTAGCCAATGAATTGAATTGAAAGCTATAGTCCCGAGCACTCATATTCCCTTGTTTCAAATTTAAAAATCTATCCGCTCTAGCTCGGCGAACCTCAGGTGGCAAATAATGGCAGATGAAGGCATCCACAAATTCTCTCCAAACGGGAGGAGGTGCATTTTCCTTCCTTGATACTAGCCAATTGTTGTACCAAAATACCGCCACATCTCGGAGTCTATAAGATGCCAACTCGATCGATTCAGTCTCAGAGGCGTGAATAATCCTCAATGTTCTCAGCATTTCATCAATAAAACCTTGCGAGTCTTCATCTGGCTTTGACCCGGAAAACTCTGGAGGATTTAAGCTTATAAAATCACGGGCTCTGGTACTAGCTATCCGATCACTTGAACTCACATTCTGCCGCTGTGCCTGGGTGGCAACCAACTCTGTCAATAGATGAATGGCCTCGATCACTTGTTGACCCGAAGCAACCTGTGGAGGAACTGGAGCTGAAGCTACTCCTTGTTTTTCTACATTGGGCGGGATAGAGGAAGTATTAGATAGGGCCTCATTATGTGACTCTCCCTCTTCTACATCCATTGGCGGTTCTCTCTCTCTCTACCCGCCCTTTGGTTGTAGTCTTGCCCTTATGGGCAGCTGTAGCCTTTCCCTTTGGCGGCATTCTGAAATCATAACACACTATTAGGAGGGGAAAATCTTATAAGATAGCTTTATTGCACTATCTCTTAAGATGAAAGATGGTCATTTTTCCTAAATGCCCTGTAGCCGCTTGTTTATTAGTGTGGCGCGCAACACACCATAAACAAGACTCTTCTAGACACGACTCATACACACATCCTAGGACTGAACTGCTCTGATACCACTTTTGTCATGACCCGACTAGGGGCCGCGACGGGTACCCGGGGCTAACCACTGAGCACCACTAATTTCCTTACTCGTCATAGTTATTATACACTTCTTTACCATTCATGAAATCATAATCATAAGACAACCGTTTTTCATTTGAAAACATAATTGATTTTATATACATAAGCCCTTCGGCTATCCAAATAATAATGCATATATATACAGTCATAGCATCGTGAGACCACACTACCCACACATGTGTATCTACGAGCCTCTACTAGAGTACTAGACATATGGACGGGACAAGACCCCGTCGTGCCCAAAATACATACACACACACACACACATATATATATATATATACACACACACACACACACACACAAAAGAATGGACCAAGTAGCACCTCCAGAACAATGGAGTGCTCTCTAGTCAGCTGACAGCTCCTACGAGTCAGGATCGAGCTCACCTCCCTATCTACCTGTGGGCATGAACACAACGTCCAATTAAAACGGACGTCAGTACGAACATTGTACTAAGTATGTCAGACAAGAATGAAATAAACGTAATAGAGGAATCATGAGCCGTAAGAGGAAGGTGTAACCTGCATGAGTTTCATAAGTGAATGCATTTCATATATATATCGTATATTTATATATTCATAATACATATGTCATCACAGCCCATATGACATCACATCATAATCCTCATCGTTAACCCGCGTCCGGGTAACCATCATATGCCGCCCACTAGTGGTGTAATGTCCGGCCTTCCAGGCACGGTGTAATTATAAGCAGCCTGCATTAGTGGTGACATGTCCGGTCATCTAGGCGCGGTGTAATCATAAGCAGCCCGCATTAGCGGTGACATGTCCGACCATCTAGGCGCGGTGTAATCATAAGCAGCCCGCATTAGCGGTGACATGTCCAGCCATCTAGGCGCGATGTTATCATATCGTCATATACCTGTCATAACTCAACCTTATCATACATAGCATAGATATATTATAAACTCACATTATTGAATATCTCATAGACATATCATGACTTAGCGTCATTATACATTTATCCTTAAGAACGTACACTAGAATTTGAAGGCAACTATAGCTATGTCGGGGTGACATAAGGTCGTGAACCCCACGATTATATTATGGAGTAATCATCAACATCATATCTCACCTTGAAGGAACTAACAATTTAAGGTGAGTGTACACAAAGAGAACCATCGATGAAACCATACTTAGAATTATTAGCTTCATGGACATCTTATACTACACTAGGATTACCCATACTTATTTTCATCATCATCATTATCATGCTCATATCGTATTTCCTTTCTTAATCATATGCATATGTAGCTTTGTATATTCATGGACTCATAGTCTCCATCGTATAGGATGATCATGGAGAATTAAGAAGATTCATTCCTTAGAAAGAAAGGGTTAGCCTTACATACCTTTTTCGTTTAACTAATATATCACTTTCTTGTTCTTCTTTGATGCCCACGTTTCTACCTTCAAGAGAAGTCGCATGGACGTTAGCCAATCGATTGCTTAAACGTCCTTAATTTTTCTAGGAAAATTTGGGCAACATTTCCTTTGTTTATACAAATTTTCCCATATTCTATATCAACTCCCAAACACCCGTAACATCATTCATAATATCATAAATAACAATCATCATTTATCTACATTATCCATATTTCACAATTTCACTTCAATTTCCCCATAATCATGGTAATAATTCACTACTACGTTCTTTCACGTATAATGCTCATTCCATGTTCTAAATGTCATTCATAATCTACTTACAATCACAACATATCCATATTCATGATTCATTCCAAACTATTACTCAACAATGACACTATTCACTCATTCATGACCCATTTCCTATATCTTCTACGATCCATGTGTTTCAACCTTTCAAGTACCTCAAATAGTATCTAAATACCATAAAACTTCCGTTAGATGGTGTAGGAATAAGCCTTGAGTTGAAATACTTCACTTGAACAAAACCCTAGTTCAGCCTTCCATGAAATTCCATGGCTTAGATGAACTTTAATGTTTTTCCCACACTTAGTTTTGTTGATTTGGTGAAGTTGATCATCAATTTCTCCTGAGTTCTTTTATATGAAATGTGTGGAAGCTTCTAGAGAAGTCTTGAGTTGTGGTGAATGAAAAATGAAAATGAAATAAATGAACTTGGGTCTCTTTTTTAAAACATATAACCTGTCCCGACGTCATTATACGGACACTTATACGGTCCGTATAAGTGACCGTAAAACTGATCCAGTGACCATCCCATTCTGTGTCCATTTGACGGCATATTATACGGGACGTATAATTTTATACGGTCCGTATGAGTGACCATGAAAGCAACCCCTCAACGACTTCATTCTGTGACAATCCTACGGTCCATTATACGGGCCGTATAACATAATACGGTCCGTATAATCGACCGTATAACTCATCTTTTCATTGATCTTTTTCTTGTCACTTCGTTTGATCTCCAATCCATAGGGAACCTTCTTAGCACTTGTTTATCACCTCGTTAACAATCTAAGGGACATTATAACTCTTCTCTAAAACGTCTTTAAACTCTCATTAATTCGGT